>NC_142481.1:611060-762575 GCF_049115385.1 Moschus berezovskii
TTTGTCTGTTTGATGATAGCCTTTCTAATGTGTGTGGTGATATCGTATTACAATTTTCTTTGTGTATTTAGTAATACTGAACACATTTCCATGTACTTGTTGTTGCCCATTTGTAGGCGCTCTTTGGAAAATATGTTTATATAGTTCCACTGTTCATTTTTTAATTGGATTATTTATTTACTTTGCTATTAAGTTGTATGAGTTCTTATATTTTTCTTATTTACCACTTATCAGATGTATGATTTGCAAATATTTCCTGCTATTCTGTACATTCCCTTTTCATTTTGTTGATAGTTTTGGTTTCCTGTGCTGTTCAGATGCTTTTTTAGATTGATGCAGTCCCACTTGTTTATTAATATTTTTCTTTTATTAGTTGCTTTTGGTGTTAATCCCCCAAAAAATTAATGCCAAGGCAAATGACAACGAGCTTTCACTCTATGTTTTCTTCTAGGAGCTTTATAATTCCAGGTGATGTGTTCAAATTTTACATCCATTCTGAGTTGATTTTTGTGTATGGTGTAAGATAGGGATCCAGTTCCACTCTTTTGTGTGTGTCTCTCCAGTTTTCCCCAAAACCATTTTTAGAAAAGACAATCCTTTCCTTGTTATCTATTCTTTATGGCTTTGATGTAAGCAGATTCACCGTATGTGGAGCTATTCATTTCTGGGCTATATATTCTGTTCCATTGGTCTACATATCTACCTCTATTCCAAAGATGGATTTAAAAGCTTAATTCTAAACTCTCATACTATACTGGGAGTATAACTGTGTGTTTCTAAACTTCTATACAATTTGTAAATATTTATTTGGATTAAATTCCAGGTGGTAAAGAATCCTCCTGTCAAGGCAGGAAATGCAAGAGATTTCGGTTGGATCCTTAGGTAGGGAAGACCCTCTAGAGGAGGAAATGGCACCCCACTCCAGTATTCTTGCCTGAAAAATTCCATGGGTAGAGGAGCCTGGTGGGCTACAGTCCATGAGGCTCCAAAGAGTTGGACCTGACTAAGCAACCAGTCACTTCACAATAAGCTGTAATAAGGCTGTGTCCTTCCTATTCCTCCATTTACAGAATCTTTACAATAGGGTCAAGCGTATATCTAAGTAAAGCACAGAGACTTGAATGATTTCCAATTAGCTAAGAAGTTCACCAACTAACTTTTGCCTGCACTAGTCATAAGGTCATTTCTAACCCACTCATAACTGAATAATTTTATGATGAAACATTCTCCTAAGCCACTTCAGTAGTGTGCAACTCTGTGACACTATGAACTTTAGCCTGCCAGGTTTCTCTGTCGATGGGAGTCTCCAGGCAAGAATACTGGAGTAGGTTGCCATGCCCTCCTCTAGGGGATCTTCCTGACCTAGGGATTGAACCCGCATCTCCTATGTCTCCTGCATTGGCAGGTGGGTTTTTTTTACCACTAATGCCACCTGGGAAGCATTAGTATAACATTATTAATGTTAATGTATAATGAAATATTAATATAACATTATTATTTTGTCTGATGACAGATAACTAACGGACACTGTTAAGCAATGAATCCATAGTAAATAAAGAGGTTTATTTACCACATATTTACCATGTGACATGAACGCACCAATGTCACAAAGTCTGAAGTAAGTCCTGTCTTGGTTTGCTAATTTGCCTTTTTCAATTATTTCATTTCTTTCACTTCTATCACACTATGCATTTTCTTTTTTTTTTTGGCCAAGCCATGGGCATGCAGGATTTTAGTTCTCCCACCAAGGACTGAACCCAGGGCCCCAGCAGTGGAAGGGTGAAACCCTAATTACTGGATTGCCAGGGAATACCATTATTCATATTCTATTGCCCCTGTGGCAAATTATGGGAGAAGGCAATGGCAACCCACTCCAGTACTCTTGCCTGAAAAATCCCATGGATGTTCGAGAAGCCTGGTAGGCTGCACTCCATGGGGTCACTAAGAGTCAGATATGACTGAGCGACTTCACTTCCACTTTTCACTTTCATGCATTGGAGAAGGAAATGGCAACCCACTCCAGTGTTCTTGCCTGGAGAATCCCAGGGATGGGGAAGCCTGGTGGGCTGCCGTCTATGGGGTGGCACAGAGTCGAACACAACTGAAGTGACTTAGCAGCAGCAGCAGCAGTGGCAAATTATTACAAACTTAGAAGATTAAGACCATTTCTGTAGATAGTATTTAGGATCTTGGTTTTCTACCTACCCTGGAAATCTCTTGTATTTAGTCTTTGCTGTTCAAAGTGACTATGAGATAGTTGGACTGTTGGATTAATATCTACCATGCGGTGTTGTGCTCAGTCACTCAGTCATGCCTAATTCTTTGCGACCCCATGAACTGTAGCATATTTGTTACTAATTTGTATTCATTGCCATTTTCCTTTGTTTAAAGTAAAAATTTTTTAAACTTTATGTTTTGTTATGCTTGGTCTTTGTTGCTGCATGAACTTTTTCTCTAGTAATGGCAAGCAGAGGCTACTTTCTGGTTGCAGTGTGTGGGCTTCTCACTGCAGTGACTTCTCTTGTTGTGGAGCGCAAGCTCTAGGTTGCACAGGCTTAAGTAGTTGAAGTGCATAGGTTCAGTATTTGTGGTTCCCAGGCTCTACAGCACAGGCTCAATAGTTGTGGCACACAGGCTTAGTTGCTCTGTGGCTTGTGGGATCCTCCTGGACCAGTGAGCTTCTGCATTGACAGGCAGATTCTTTACCACTGAGCTACCAGGGAAGTCCCTTTATTTCAATTTTTGTTTTATACTCTTTTCCTGCTTTTGTGGTTTTCATTATTTTATGATTCCATTCTATCTTATTAGCATATCAGGTTATACTTCTTTGCACTACTGATAAAGAACCTGCCTGCCAATTCAGGAGATATAAGAGATATAGGTTTGACCCCTGGGTCAGGAAGATCCCCTGGAGGAGGGCATGGCAATACATTCCAGTCTTCTTGCCTGAGGAATCCCATGGACAGAGGAGCCTGGTGGGCTACAGTCCATAGGGTTGCAAAGTCAGACATGATTGAAGCATCTTAGCACATGGACACTAGAGTTTGAAGTAAACATTGACAACTAAACCAAGTCCACTTTCAAATAATATTCTCCATTTCACAGATAGTGTATCTCATAATACAACAATCCCAGTTCTTCCCTCTAGTCCCTTGAATTATTAATGTTATTTATTCTACTTATAATCAAATCCTTTATGATTATACAGTGGAAGTGACAAATAGATTGAAGGGATTAGATCTGATAGAGTGCCTGAAGAACTACGGATGGAGGTTTGTAACACTGTACAGGAGGCAGTGATCAAAGCCATACCCAAGAAAAAGAAATGCAAAAAGGCAAAATGGTTGTCTGAGGAGGCCTTAGAAATAGCTGAGAAAAGAAGGGATGTGAAAGGCAAAGGAGTAAAAGAAAGATATACCCATCTGAATGCAGAGTTCCAAAGAATAACAAGGAGAGATAAGAAAAACTCCTTAAGTGAACAATGCAAAGAAATAGAGGAAAACAATAGAATGGGAAAGAATAGAGAGCTCTTCAAGAAAATTAGAGATACCAGGGGAAAATTTAATTTTCATGTGAAGATGGGCACAATAATGGACAGAAACAGTATGGACCTAACAGAAGAAGATATTAAGAAGAGGTAGCAAGAATACACAGAAGAACCATACAAAAAAGATCTTCATGACCCAGATAACCACAGTGGTGTGATTATTCACCTAGAGCCAGACATCTTGGAATGTGAAGTCAAGGGGTTAGTGGAGATGAAGGAATTCCAGCTGAGCTATTTCAAGTCCTTAAACATGATGATGTGAAAGTGCTGCACTCAATATGCCAATAAATATGAAAAACTCAGCAGTGGCCACAGGACTGGAAAAGGTCAGTTTTCATCCCCATCCCAAAGAAAGACAGTGCCAAAGAATGTTCAACCACTGAACAATTGCATTCATTTCTCATTCTAGCAAAGTAATGATCAAAATTCTCCAAGTAAGACTTCAACACTGTGTGAACCAAGAACTTCCAGATGTTCAAGCTGGATTTAGAAAAGGGAGAGGAACCAGAGATCAAATTGCCAACATCTGCTGGATCATAGAAAAAGCAAAAGAATTCCAGAAAAATATCTACTTCTGCTTCATTGACTACACTAAAGTGGTATGGATCACAACAAATTGTGGAAAATTCTTAAAGAGATGGGAATACTAGACCACCTTACCTGCCTCCTGAGAAATCTGTATGCAGGTCAAGAAACAACAGTTAGAACCAGACATGCAACAGACTGGTTCAAAATTGGGAAAGGAGCACATCAAGGCTGAATATTGTCATCCTGCTTAATTTCCATGCAGAGTACATCATGGAAAATGCTGGACTGGATTGAAGCACAAGCTGGAATCAAGATTGCCAGGAGAAATATCAATAACCTCAGCTATGCAGATGACACCACCCTTATGGCAGAAAGTGAAGAGGAACTAAAGAGCTTTTTAACATAGGCGAAAGAGGAGAGTGAAAAAACTGGCTTAAAACTTAATATTCAAAAAACAAAGATCATGGCATCAGGTTCCATCACTTCATGGCAAATAGATGGGGAAACAATGGAAACAGTGATAGATTTTATTTTCTTGGACTCCACAAAATCACTGCCGATGGTGACTACAGCTGTGAAATTAAATGATGCTTACTCCCTAGAAGAAAAGCTATGACAAACCAAGACAGCATATTAAAAAGCAGAAGACATTACTTTGCCAACAAAGGTCCATCGAGTCAAAGCTATGGTTTTTCCAGTAGTCATGTATGGATGTGAGAGTTGGAGTATAAAGAAAGCTGAGTGCCAAAGACCTGATGCTTTTGAACTTTGGTGTTGGAGAGGACTCTTGAGAGTCCCTTGGATGGCAAAGAGATCCAACTAGTCCACCTGAACGGAAATCAGTCCTGAATATTCACTGGAAGGACTGGTGCTGAAGCTGAAACACCAATACTTTGGCCACCTGATACTAAAAGCTGACTCATTAGAAAAGACCCTGATGCTAGAAAAGACTGATAGCAGGAAAAGAAGGGGACAACAGAGGATGAGGTGATTGGACAGCACCACCAACTCAATGGACAAGTTTGAGCAAGCTCTGGTGAAGATGGTTAAAGGACAGGGAAGCTTGGCGTTTTGCAATCCAATCAGTGAGCTGGACACACTGAGCGACTAAACAACAATTCTACTTACATAGAAGCATACATATACAGGATATGCATACACATAAGCATACATAATAGAATGTGTTGTTGGTATTACTATTTCAAACAAATTGTTATCAGATCAATTAAGAATGAGAACAATAACTTTACCTTTATTCCTTCTTCAGTGCTCTTCTTTAATTGGACTTTTTGACCTATACAATTTTGCTCATCTCTAATGAAATTTACACATTTCTTGCAAGGCAGATGCTATGGTCTGAATGTTTGAGCTGTTCCTCCAAAAGTTGTGTGTTGAAAGAACAGTCCCAAAGGTGCTAGTGTTAGGAGTGGAGTCTTTAAGAGATGTTTCAGTTATGGGGTGATGGAGTCCTCGGAAGTGGTATTAGTGCCTTTATAAGAAGCTCCAGAGAGACCCCTTGCTCTATCACATGTGGACACAGCAAGAAAGCACCAGATAAGATCCAGAAGAGGGTTACCATCAGAAAACTCATCCATGCTGGTATCTTGATCTGGTACTCCACAGTCTCCAACTTAATGAGAAAGAAATTTTCATTAAACAAATAAACTAACAAGGCTGTGGTATTTTGTTATAACACTCCAAATGAACCAAGATGGTAGTCTTACTGGGAAAAACAATTCCCTCAGTTTTTCTCTTTATTTTTTAAAACTCTTTATTTTACATTGAAGTATAGCGGATTGTCTTTAAAAGGCCTTGCTTTCCCTGCACAATTTTTGAAGACTGCTTATTATTGGTTACAGTGGGTCTTCGCTACTGTACACAGGCTTTCTCTAGTTGAAGCCAGTTGTCTCCAGTTGCCGTGGGAGGGGTTCTCATTATGGTGGCTTCTTGTGTTGCAGAGCACAAGTTTTAAAGCATTCAGGCTTCAGTTGTGGCCCGTGTACTTACCTGCCCCTGGCATATGTAATCTTCCCAGACCAGAGATTGAACACATGTCCCCTGCATTGACAGGCAGATTTCCAAACACTGAACCACCAGGGAATTCCCCCTGAACTTCTTTTTTTTTGAGGTGGCAGCTGCAGTGGCGGTCTTTGTTGCTTTGTGCTTTCTCTAAGTTGCAGCAAGCAGAGTTGCTCTCTGGTTATGATGAGAGCACTTCTCATTAGTTTCTCTTGTTCTGGAGAACAGGCTTAGTTGCCCCGTGGCATATGGGATCTTCCAGGACCAGGGAATCCACCCCATGCCACCTGCATTGTAAGACCAATTTCACCCAATCTGAAATTGGTGAATTGTTAACCACTGTACCACAAGAAGTCATCTCAGGACTTTTTCAAAATGATGTCTACATGTAATTTTTTATTGCCATTTATCTTGCTTAGTACTAAAGTTCCTGATTTGTGCTTTCTTGTCTGACATTTCTCTCTTAATGATGTAGCTTGGACAACCTAATCAATACCAAGATTGAGTCCTCACTTTGCTCCAAAGACTGAAACTCTTCATTCTTGCCTCAGAGGCTAAGCCTTTGTTCTTTGACTCATCGAGTAAATCTTTGGCGTTTACACCACCCATGTTGGGCACAAGGTGGGGCCTGCCAGCAAATCAAGACTGCATCCTGCCCTCACTGTCCTTCATTGCTCAGGAAACTCCAAGGGCAAGAGGGATCTGTGATTTTGGGCAGCACATCACCTTAGGGATGACCCGTGGTAACCTCACCCCAGGAGAATTGGTTACTCAGCCTGAATGGTCCTACCTAAATTCCCTTGGTGGGTGCCAATACACCTAGGTTTCTCCTGGGTCCCCATTACCACCACTACCTTCCTGCCACCTCCTACTCTACACCATACCTGGCTTACCCTTTTCCCTCTCCTGAGATGCCACCTCCAATCAAACAGGGCCAGTGGTTTGGAGAATGTGGGCCTTGGATAAAAAGGCCACACCAGGTTCCACTGGGGAACTTCCTGGGCTCTAGTTTTCCTGAGAAGTCTCATCAGGGATGGAGAGACCCACAGTGGCCCCATCAACCAACTGGAGTCTCTGAAAAAGCACCCCAAGTGGCGGTGAACTTCACGGAGGGAAATACCTGATGCCATCAGTCAATAATTACAGAGAAAGATGACAAGAACCTCGAAGAGAGCGTTCAGAGTGTAGGAAGCCCATTTCAGGAGACAGTGAGACAGGGAAGCCTAGCGTGCTGCATTTCATGGGGTTTCAGAGTTGGACACGACTGAGTGACTGAACAACATAAGGAACTGGATACTAAGTTTAGTTTTACACCGAACACCCAGAGGACCCAAGCAGAATTTATCAGCTCCTTCCCTGAGTACATCCCACTTTCACAACCTAAGAATTTTAAAAATTGGCAAAGGCTACAAAGCAGGGCTAGGTTTATTGTTTCACTGAATGCCTAGACTTAAGTGATGGGAATAGGGATGCTACACATCTAAAAAAGGCAAATGATACGGTCAGCAATTATACAGATGATATACATCTGGTAAACAGCACATGAAAAATGCTCAAAATCATGAATCTCTAGGGAAAGGTAGTAAAACAAATTGAAAGCTCACTGAGACAGCACTACTCACTTATTAAAATGACTGATATTAATGACTGGTACAGATGTTGAGAAACTGGAATTCCTACAATGCAGATGGAAATGCAAAGGGGAAGTTATTTTAAATGACTTTTTTCGTTTCATCAGGTGCTAAAATTAATCTACCAAAGTGACTCAGACATTGCCCTGAGTTATCAATAAAAGGAACATACATCCACATAAAGAACTGACACAAATGTTTATAGCAGTTTTATTTTCAAGAATGAAAACCTAGAAATAACTTAAACACTCAGAAAAAGATGAATGGATAAACAGTTGTACATCTAAACATAAGAATGATATTCATCAAAAACTAGAGAAGAAATACTTGTATATATCATGGATGAATCTGAAACAATTATGAAACAAAGGAAAACAAAAATAGTAAGCCGTTTATCACTCCAATCAGATAAATTCAAGAAAATGCACATGTCATCTATTCTAAGGGAAAGTACATCAATGGTTATTGGAGAGGTAGGAAGGGCAAGGAGAGGTAAACATACCGTTAACAAATATGGGCATTATCAGGACTCAAGAGGTTCATACCTAGGTGAAAACTTGCTTCAGCATCAGTCCTTCCAGTGAATATTCAAGGTTGGATCCTCTTGCTGTGAAAAGGACTTTCAGGAGTCTTCTCTAGCACATTTGAAGTCATCAATTCTTTGGCATTCTGCTTTCTTTATGGTATAGCTCTCACAACCGTAAGTGACCACTGGGGACACCACAGCCTTGGCTATACACATCTTTGTTGGCAGAGTAATGTCTCTGCTTTTCAGGACATATACATTGGTTTCCCGCCAAGAAGCAATGGTCTGACTTCAAGGCTGCAGTTTGGTGCATATAAATTATACTTTGATATAGCTTTGAAGATAGGATCAAAATGAAAAAAAAAAGACAAACCTGTATGTCCTACTCTTTCTGGAAAAAACCGTTCTGCAACTGTATGCTGAACCCAGCAACACACTCCTCATGTACTCTGTGGATCAGTCTTCTGTCAATGGTAGTGAAGATGGGGACAATGAATTACATTTCTGCCTGAGTCAGCAGGAATGCTGCCTAGATCACAAGAGTCACATCCCCTTTTCCTTTCCTGCCTCTGCAGCAAGGTCCTTGAAGTAAAATTCACTAAAATCAGCATATAAACTGATACTGCACAGTCAATGTCATATAAACATCAGGATGCACTTGTAGCAGAGGCACATTCCATCAAGGTGCCTGCAATTTCCCCCACTTCCTATTAAACCAGAGTTTCTGTATCAATTGTGGTTTCCTTTGGACCCAATGGTCATACAAATAATGAGATTAGTTCAAAGATTTATGGACATCAGGAAATACAGTTCTTTTAGACTTGGAAAACACATACCTTTCAATAGTGCCTCAATACCCTATAATCTCTAATTTGAATAAGGAATAAAGAATAAAGATTTGTGCTGCTCTTCAGTTCAGTTCAGTTCAGTTCAGTCGCTCAGTCGTGTCCGACTCTCCGCAACCCCATGAATCACAGCACGCCAGGCCTCCCTGTCCATCACCAACTCCTGGAATAGACTCAAACTCATGTCCACAGAGTCGGTGATGCCATCCAGCCATCTCATTCTCCGTCGTCCCCTTCTCCTCCCGCCCCCAACCTTTCCCAGCATCAGAGTCTTCTCCAGTGAGTCAACTCGTCGCATGAGGTGGCCAAAGTATTGGAGTTTCAGCTTTAGCATCAGTCCCTCCAATGAACATCCAGGATTGATCTCCTTTAGAATAGACTGGTTGGATCTCCTTGCAGTATAAGGAAATCTCAAGAATCTTCTCCAACACCACAGTTCAAAAGCATCGCTTCTTCGGCGATCAGCTTTCTTCACAGTCCAACTCTCACATCCATTCATGACCATGGGAAAAACCATTGCCTTGACTAGACGGACCTTGGTTGGCAAAGTAATGTCTCTGCTTTTTAATATACTATCAAGGTTGGTCATAACTTTCCTTCCAAGGAGCAAGCGTCTTTTAATTTCATGGCTGCAATCAGCATCTGCAGTGATTTTGGAGACCAAAAAAAAAAAAAAAGTCTGACACGGTTTCCACTGTTTTTCCATCTATTTCCCATGAAGTGATGGGACCAGACGCCATGATCTTTGTTTTCTGAATGTTGAGCTTCAAGCCAACATTTTCACTCTCCTCTTTCACTTTCATCAAGAGGCTTTTGAGTTCCTCTTCACTTTCTGCCATAAGGGTAGTGTCATCTGCATATCTGAGGTTATTGATATTTCTCCCAGCAATTTTGATTCCAGCTTGTGCTTCTTCCAGCCCAGATTTCCTCATGATGTACTCTGCATATAAGTTAAATAAGCAAGGTGACAATATACAACTTTGATAGAAACACTTAAAAAAAGATTCAATTCAGACCAATGGCCCCTCAATTTCCTCCAGTGTCCCTATACTCAACAAGGAAATTGCACATTCCCTGTACATTTATGCCTTCAGTTCAGTTCAGTTCAGTCGCTCAGTAGTGTCTGACTCTCCGCGACCCCATGAATCATAGCATGCCAGGCCTCCCTGTCCATCACCAACTCCCGGAGTTCACTCAAACTCATGTCCACAGAGTCAGTGATGCCATCCAGCTATCTCATTCTCGGTCGTCCCCTTCTCCTCCCACCCCCAACCCCTCCCAGCATCAGAGTCTTTTCCAGTGAGTCAACTCGTCACATGAGGTGGCCAAAGTATTGGAGTTTCAGCTTTAGCATCAGTCCTTCCAATGAACACCCAGGATCGATCTCCCTTAGAATGGACTGGTTGGATCTCCTTGCGGTACAAGGGACTCTCAAGAGTCTTCTCCAACACCACAGTTCAAAAGCATCGATTCTTCGGCGATCAGCTTTCTTCACAGTCCAACTCTCACATCCATACATGACCACTGGAAAAACCATAGCCTTGACTAGACGGACCTTTGTTGGCAAAGTAATGTCTCTGCTTTTTAATATATTACCAAGGTTGATCATAACTTTCCTTCCAAGGAGTAAGCATTATGCCTTACTCTAGGGTAAACTCTCAAATGTTCAAAGTGATTTGCTCTTAAAAGACTTCCTATATTTAGTGCATTCCTAAGGCCTTTCTCCAGTGTGAGCTTTCTTATGACAATGCAGTTTAGTGGTGTTAATAAAAGACTTCCCACATTCACTGCATTTAAAAGGCCTTTCTCCACGGTGAACTCTCTGATGATAATAGAGGCTGTTGCCATAAGTGAAAGATTTCCCACATTCAGTGCACTTATAAGGCCTTTCTCCAGTGTGAGCTCTCTGGTGTACAATGAGATGATTTCTCTGGACAAAGGTTTTCCCACAATCACCACACTCATAAGGCCTTTCTCCAGTGTGAGCAGTCTGATGATAGCGAAGGCCAGGTTTGCTGCTAAAGGATCTCCCACATTCACTGCACTCATATGGCTTTTCTCCAGTGTGACTTCTCAGATGTACACGAAGCTGGTAATTAGTGATAAAAGATTTCCCACATTTGGTGCATTTGTAAGGCCTTTCTCCAGTATGAGTGCTAAGATGATAACGAAGGTAGTACCTAAGGGTAAAGGATTTGCCACATTCACTGCACTCAAAAGGCTTTTCTCCAGTGTGGGCTCTCTGATGAACACGCAGGAGGTAATTAGTGATAAAACATTTTCCACATTCAATGCATTTGTAAGGCTTTTCTCCAGCGTGAGTTTTCTTATGATAGTACAAGGAAGAGCTAAAGTTAAAAAATTTTCCACATTCCCTGCATTCATAACGCCTTTCACCTTTGTGAATACTCTGGTGTTCAAAAAGCCTACACATACTATTATAAGATTTCCCACACTCACTACACACATAAGCATTTTTCCCTGTGTGAACTCGCTGGTGTTTAATTAAGGTACTCCTAAAGGTAAAGGATTTCCCACACTCACTACACACATAAGCATTTTTCCCTGTGTGAACTCGCTGGTGTTTAATTAAGGTACTCCTAAAGGTAAAGGATTTCCCACATTCACTACACTCAAAAGGCCTTTCCCCTGTATGTGATTTCTGATGACGCTTGAGGGTTGACCTAGAAGTGAAAGATTTGCCACATTCACTGCACTCATGAGGCCTTTCTCCAGAATGAACTCTCTGATGATTACGGAGAGAACTGATAGCAGTAAATGATTTCTTGCATTCATTGCACCTTACGTAAGACCTGTCTCCAGAATGAATCCCCTGATGATAACGAAAGCTGAATTTAGAGGTAAAAGATTTTCCACACTCATTGCACCTATATGGCCATTCACTAGAATGAATTCTCTGATGGTAATGAAGAACAGCAGAAGTAATAAAAGATTTCCCACATTCATTGCACTTAAAAGGGCTTGCTCCTGGGTGAGATCTCTGATGATATCTGAGGGAAGGCCTAGAGATAAAAGATTTCTCACATTCACTGCACTCATAAGGTCTTTCTCCTGTGTGAGATCTATTATGACAAATGAATGAGGATCTAGATATAAAAGATTTCCCACATTCACTGCATTTGTAAGGCCTTTCTCCAGTGTGAACTCTTTGATGATAATGGAGGTTATAGCTAGTAGTAAAAGTCTTCCCACATTGACTGCATGCATAAGGCCGTTCTCCTGTGTGAGATCTCTGATGATATTGGAGAGCACTGGTAGAGGTAAAAGATTTCCCACATTCATAGCATTTATAAGGCTTTTCTCCTGTGTGAGACATCCAATGATATTGGAAAGCACTGGTAGAAGTAAAAGATTTCCCACATTCATAGCATTTATAAGGCTTTTCTCCTGTGTGAGATCTCTGATGATTACGGAGGTTGAAGTTAGAGGTGTAGCATTTTCCACATTCAGTGCATTGATAAGGCCTTTCTCCTGTGTGAGATCTCTGATGATTACGGAGGTTGAAGTTAGAGGTGAAGCATTTTCCACATTCAGTGCACTGATAAGGCCTTTCTCCTGTGTGAGATCTCTGATGATAAATGAGGGCAGATCTACATGTAAAAGATTTCACACAGTCACTACACTTATAAGGACGTTCTCTAGAAAATACTCTTTTATGTCCAATGAACACAGAGCTGTGGTAAAAAGACTCTGCACAGTCACTGCACACAAAACTATTCTCTCTATTGTTCAATCTCTGGGGAGAAATGAGGACTGATTTGTGGCTTAAGGATTTTCCACATTTGCTGCACTTCTCTGATCTTGAACGAGTATAAATTTTCTGATCCTGACTAACAGTTGAGTTTTGTCTAAAAGATTTGCCACTTTTGATAAACAAATGAAGACTTTTCCCAAGATGAACTCTCTGGTGCATAATAAATGTTGATTTGTACCTGAATGTTTTCCCACATTCTCTGCACACAAAACATGGCCTTTCAGTGTAGACACTCCAGTCCTGAACAAGTGTGTGTTCAGGGCTGAAGGCTTTTTCGCAATCTCCTGAGGTATGAGGACTTCTGCTTGGTGAAGTTGATCTGCACTGGGTGGCTGTATTCAGCTTCTCCACAGTATGAGTGGCCTGCAGATGTCCCATGCTGGCCAGGATTTTCCCAGAAGTAAGAGGCTTCCCTGACACATGGAATCTGGGGCTCTTAAAAGATAAAGCCTCATGTACACAGCTTCTCAAAGGCATATAAAATTTTTTTGCACACGCCCCACACCTCAACAGTTTTTGGCTGTATTGTGTTCCCTGCTGCTCCACCAACTGGAAAACATATCTCAAGACTGTACTACACTTCTCACAGGGATGGGTCTTCTGAGAAAATGGAGCTTCTGTGGGAGATCCAGTCCATGAGACTCCTACAGGTACAGTTTTTTCACAGGATGTCTCCTCACCTTCTGCTCCACAGCAGCAACCTGAATGCAAAGAAACACTAGTGAAGTGCACGGTGACTTCATAGGGAGGGAGCTAGTTCACCATAAATGTATAGCCATTTCATGTAAGAATGACCTTCAAAGAAATGGGATACTTTTCAAGACTAGGGAGTTGGAAATCAGTTTAAGCAGCAGCTGCTGTGCATTACTGGGTCTGAAACTGGTAGAGACCTCAACAAGAAAAGAATACAAAAATAGAGTGTGACACAAGGAAGAGAAGCAGGGTCTAGTGCTTGTTTCTCTGTACATAGCTTCCTATAGGACCTTTTCTACTACTGATGTGAAGCTCAGTAGAAGGGTGTGATCACGGCCACAAAAATACAATCACAAATTATTTGCTTTTCAAGGTCAATTTAAGCATATATTCACACCTCACAGCATGATGCATGATGGGCAAAGTTCAGAGAATAATAGAGAAAGTGTGGTAAGAGAAATAGGTAAGATCTTGAGTCCAGAGAGGTGGAGATGATCCCTGTGCTGGAAGTCATAGCAGAAATGACAAAGTAACAGAAATGACAAGTCAGCAAAAAGTCAACAGTGGAGGAGTAAAGGTAGAAATGGGATGTGGTTACTGGCAATAGTACCAAAGTTTTCATTGAACAAGGACAGTTTCCTGTTATATTTTTAACAATGCCCTGATGTCACAGTCTCCCCAGCTATAATTCAGCAGGACCAGGCCCATTGAGCTCACCATGCCATGGCTAGAGTCATGTCCATCCCATTATGCACAAAGGATTCCTTTCCCTAAGAAAGTCATAACTGCAATTACTGGGTACATGGAGCACTGAAGGAAAAAAAAAAGAAAAAGGGAAAGGCCAGTACTGTTCCAGAGCAACTCAGCATTACAGCAGACCCAGGAAAGAGCATAAGTTGAGTGACATCAATAAAACAGTAGAATAGGAGATACCACCCTTCACCACCAATGAAAAATAAACAGCTGTCCATGAAGGACATTAATCAGCCTTGGAAGACACTAGAGCCAGTGAAGAACTGACTCTTATATTCATGTATGGATATGAGAGTTGAGCCATAAAGAAGGCTGACTGCCAAAGAACTGATGCTTTTGAATTGCGTTGGAGAACACTCTTGAGAATACCTTGGACTGCAAGAAGATCCAACCACTCAATCCTAGAGGAAATCAACCCTGAATACTCACTGGAAGGACTGATGCTAAAGCTGAAGTTCTAATACTTTAGCCACCTGATACAAAGAGCCAACTCACTGGAAAAGACCCTGATGACGGGAAAAATTGAAGGCAAAAGGAGAAAGGGGCAGTAGAAGATAAGATGGTTAGATAGCACCGCTGGCTCAATGGACATGAATTTGCGCAAACTCCGGGAGACAGTGAAAGACAGAGGAGTCTGCAGTGCTTCAGTCCAGGAGGTTGTAAAGAGTAGGACACAACCTAACTGTTGAACACCACCACCACCACCACCACCACAGTGGAACATAATAAAAGGAAGAAGCACACAGAAAGAATCACTGGGAAAGTGTCTTAAGAGACATCTGGAAATGACTAGGTAATGAGGGTTGGGTTGCCACTGGGCTATTTCTCTCAGCCACAGGGCAGGGGCCACTGCAGTCCCAGTGGCCTCTGCTGCAGAAGACATAGCTGCCTGCTCTACAGAGGACAATGGAACTTTTGCCACTGAGTTATCTGACACTCATGGTCAGAGTGGATGTCCTGGTGAGTATGAAGCTACTGGTCAACACCATCAGTAGGAGCTGTTGTGCTGATCCAGAAGCAGGGCTGCCACACTCCCCAAACCTGTGCCGGCATTCCAGACCCTGACTCCAGCACTACACCATGTACTCCTGTGTCTCAAGCACTAAAAACAACTTTGCTATAGACATGCCAGTTTGACAGAACCACAGCCACTGTCTACATGTGCAGCCAGGCAGATTCCATGGCTGCTTCCTGCACAGCCACATATCTCAAACCAAAGCCAAGGTTGCTGAGGCTATCTAATGACCCAGACCCCAGAACCACTCTCACTCCAAAAGTGCCTGTATATAACATCCCAGGTCTGTGGATCCTCAACAGATACACACACCTCAGACACCAGTGCTACTACAACCAATCAGGTACCCAACAGTCGATAGGGCACCAAGAAGGATCCCCTTGGTGACAAAGTCCTCTGGGAGAAAAAGAGATCAGGAGTTCCCTAGCAGCCTTTTCCACCACTTTGGATACCCTCAGCCTTGCTGATTGAGAAATCTAGATTATCTTTACTGACACTGACTTCAGGTGAAGGAGCTGCACAGAGAAAAACATAGCTGGGCCTTCCACAGAGCCAGAATGGCCACAGCCCAAACTTGAATCCACCACAGACTGAGGTCTTCCCACGCCAAAAACTGTAATGTGAAGCCTGGAAGAAATGACTACACCATCAAATGAGCATAAAGAAATGCAAGGCTACAGGAAACACACAAAAAAATCAAAGAAACATGAAACCAGTATAGAAATACCATAATTTATCAGAAACCACACCTAAAGAAATGGGTCAGAGTTCAAAATAATTGTTGGACCACAGTTCAGTGAAGCAACAACAAACAACAACAATTCAACAAAGTAAGGTCAACAATACATAAACAAAACAAACTGTTTAATAAAGAGACAAAAATGAAAGAGAACAAAACAGACTGGTCATGGGTGCCCTGAGGGACAGTCTCTGGCTGCCACATCCAAGAGCTGCAGGGGACAGGTACACCTTCCACAATTGTCTACAGGTCTCCCTTGGTGGCTCAGTCAGTAAAGATTCTGCCTCCAATGCAAGAGACCTGGGTTCAGTCCCTGGGTTGGGAAGATCCCATGGAGAAGGAAATGGCAACCCACTCCAGTATTCTTGCCTGGAGAATTCCAGGGACACAGGACCTTGGTGGGCTACAGTTCATGGGGTCACAGAGTTGAACATGACTAAGTGACTAACGATACCAGCACTCACTGAACTCATGAAGGCTGGCTGAGAGGAACAGGACTGAAGAATCACCCCACACTTTCAACCAGTGATACTGGAGGTTCTGGTATGCCCACTCTCCAAAAAGGCACTCAGATGGATTCTTAATATGATACAACAGGGAGCTAAGACATATCAAAATAAGAAATGGAACAATACAAGATCATTACATATATTTATAATCAAACACTTTCACGCAGACACAGAACAACTATATCCTCGTAATATCAGTAGAGTGTCAACTGATACATGGGAAAGGCTGTTCCTACATTGACTGTCTTTATTGCACTTATCTTTTAGCAGAATTATTCTACTTGGTCTCCAAAAGAAAACATTCTACTGCACTGAAATAGCACAAACAATTTACGCTTCTACAGTCTGCTCTTACCTATTACCAGAACAGTTTATGTATTCTTACACTTTTGGACTTCTATGGGTATTAAAAACTTGAATAACAAAAGTTATGAGAACCAAGATGGTATATATATGAAGTATACGCCTTCAGTTCAGTTCAGTTCAGTCCCTCAGTTGTGTTTGACTCTTTGTGACACCATAGACTGCAGCATGTCAGGCTTCCCTGTCCATCATGAACTCCCGGAGCCGGTTCAAATTCATGTCCATCGAGTCGGTGATGCCATCCAACTATCCCATCCTCTGTCATTGCCTTCTCCTCCTGCCTTCAATCTTTTCCAGAATCAGGGTCTTTTTTAGTGAGTCAGTTTTTTGCACCAGGTGGCCAAAGTATGGGAGCTTCAGCTTCAGCATCAGCCCTTCCAATTAATATTCAGGACTGATTTCCCTTAGGATTGACTGGTTTGATCCAGTTGCAGTCCAAGGGACTCTCAAGAGTCTTCTCCAACACCACAGTTTAAAAGCATCCATTCTTCGGTGCTCAGCTTTCCTTAAGGTCCTACTCTCACATCCACATATGACTCCTGGAAAAACCATAGCTTTGACTAGATGCACCTTTGTTGGCAAAGTAAGGTCTGTTTTTTAATATGCTGTCTAGATTGGTCATAGCTTTTCTTCCAAGGAGCAAGCATCTTTTAATTTCATGGCTACAGTCACCATCTGCAGTGATTTTGGAGTCCCCCAGAATAAAGTCTGTCACTGTTTTCTACTGTTTCCCCATCTATTTGCCATGAAGTGATGGGACCTGATGCTATGATCTTTGTTTTTTGAATGCTGAGTTTTAAGCCAGCCTTTTCACTCTCCTCTTTCACTTTCACAAAGAGGCTCCTCAGTTCCTCTTTGCTTTCTGCCATAATGGTGGTATCATCTGCATATATGAATTTACTGATATTTCTCCCAGCAACCTTGATTCCAGCTTGTGATTCATCCATCCTGGCATTTTGCATGATGTACTCTGCATAGAAGTTAAATAAATGGAGTGACAGTATACAGCCTTGATATGCTCCTTTTCCAATTTGGAACCAGTCTGTTTTTCTATGTCTGGTTTTAACTGTTGCTTCTTGACCTGCATATAGATTTCTCAGGAGGCAGGTAAGGTAGTCTGGGTTCCCATTTCTTGAAAACTTTTCCGCAGTTTGTTGTGATCCACACAGTTAAAGGCTTTGGCATAGTCAATGAAGCAAAAGTAGATGTTTTTCTGGAATTCTCTAGCTTTTTCTATGATCCAACTGCTGCTGCTAAGTCACTTCAGTCGTGTCCGACTCTGTGCAACCCCATAGACGGCAGCCCACCAGGCTCCCCCGTCCCTGGGATTCTCCATGATCCAACAGATGTTGGCAATTTGATCTCTGGTTCCTCTGCCTTTTCTAAATCCAGCTTGAACTTCTGGAAGTTCATATACTGCTGAAGCCTTGCTTGCAGAATTTTGAGCATTACTTTGCTAGCGTATGAGAGGAGTGCAATTGTGCAGTAGTTTGAACATTCTTTAGCATTGCCTTTCTTTGGGGTTGGAATGAAAACTGACCTTTTCTAGTCCTGTGGCCATTGCTGAGTTTTCCAGATTTGTTGCCTTAGTGAATGCAGCACTTTCACAGCATCACCTTTTTAGGATTTGAAATAGCTCAATTGGAATTCCATCACCTCCATTAGCTTTGTTCACAGTGATGCTTCCTAAGGTCCACTTGACTTCACATTCCAGGATGTCTGGCTCTAGGTGAGTAATCACACCATTGTGGTTATCTGGGTCATTAAGATTTTTCTTGTATAGTTCTTCCGTGTATTCTTGCCACCTTTTCTTAATATCTTCTGCTTCGGTTAGGTCCATATCATTTCTGGCCATTATTGAGCCCATCTTTGCATGAAATGTTCCCTCGGTATCTCTAATTTTCTTGAAGAGATCTCTAGTCTTTCCCATTCTATTGTCTTCCTCTGTTTCTTTGCAATGTATATCCCTTAGGCATCTATTTTTAACTAATGAAAATGAGATGGAAATACAGGAGACGGTTGATTTGCAGGAAAGATACTTAAGCTTCTGTCAAAAAATTATGACTATGGGCTTAAGCTTTTATTGTCTTTTTGTGCTTTGTGTTTTGAATGTTCAAACATATAACTGGTGTATTAAAAGAAGAGTATAAGTATCTGTTGAAAAAGGATAGTATCAGTAATTTTATGATATTAGCAATCTTTTTGGGGGGAGTAATTTTTTCACGGGCTTCCCTGGTTAAAGCGTCTGCTTCCAATGTGGGAGACCCGGGTTCGATCCCTGGGTTGGGAAGATCCCCTGGAGAAGGAAATGGTAACCCACTCCAGTATTCTTGCCTGGAGAATCCCATGGACAGAGAAGCCTGGTAGGCTACAGTCCACGGGGTCGCAGAGTCGGACACGACTGAGCGACGGAACGGAATTTTTTCACAATGTTGTGTTAATTTCTGCTGTACAGCAACGTGAATCAGCCATATGTATACATATATCCCCTCCCTGTTGAGCCTCCCTATTTCTTACCTTGTTTAACTAAAAATCAGTCACTTGGAATTCTGTTTAGATTCAAGGTCCTTGGTACATTCATATGTTATGGCTATTGAAAATCATTCCAAAGCAGCTACATTGGAATATATGTAAGAAATGCTCTGACTAGTCTGAGAAAACCGTACAATAAAAATGGAAATTTCATGTACTTGCAAAAATTCTGAGTTGGTAAAATTACCTTCATCTGTTGGGCATTATGTTTACCTTAGTGATACAATGATGACACTCATTTAAAACAAACAAACAAGAGCTTCCCTGGTGGTCCAGTCTTTAAAAGTCCACCTGTCAAAGATCCCTGGTCCAGGAAGATTCTACATGGCCTGTAGCAATTGGGCCCCTGCACCACAACTACTGAGCCCATGCTCCTAGAGTCTGGGCTCCACAAGAAAAGAAACCACTGCAATGAGAAACCTATACACCATAAGGAAGAGTAGTCCTTGCTCACTGCAACAAAGACCCACACAGCCAAAACTAACCAAATAAAAATGTGTTTTAAAAAAGAAAGCAAATAAACAAATGGACCCAAACAGAAATTCTGCTGCGAAAGAATACAATGAAATAAAGCACAATTAAGACAGTATCAACAGCCAAATTTTATTAAGCAAAAGTAAAAATCTAGGAACTTGAAAACAGGTATATCAATTATCCAGTGAGGAGAAAAAGAGAGAAAGATGAAGTGAAGAAAGCATACATGGATTATGAAACATAAAGCAAAACATTATTTGTATTTTCAGAGTCCTGGAAAGAGAAGACAGAGACAAAGGGGTAGCAAGCACATTTAAAGAAACGATGATTGAAAACTTTCTAACTAGAGAGAAAAGAGTAGACATCCAGATACATGAGGCTCACAGGTTCAATCAAAAACTTCATTGAAGCATATTATAATAAAATGGTCAAAAAGCAATTACAGCGAATTCCCTGGAGGTCCAGTAGTTAGGACTGGGCACTTTCACTGCTGGGGCCTAAGTTCAATCCCTGGTCAGGGAACTAAGATACCAAAGCCTCGAGGTGTGTTCTGGGAGCGGGGATGGGGGTGGGGGGGAATACATACTAGTCATAAAAAGAATGAAGTAATGCTATTTGCAGCAACATGGATGAACCTAGAAGTTATCATACTAAGTGAAGTAAGTCAGAGGAAAACAAATATATGTGATATCACTTATATGTAGAATCTAAAAAAAAATAGTACGAATGAACTTTACAAAATAGACAGACTCAGATAAAACAAACTCATGGTTACCAAAGCAGAAGTGAAGGAGTGATAATCTGGGATTACCAGATGCACACTACCATGTATACAATAAACAATGATTTACTGTATAGCTCAGGGAACCATATTCAATAACTTATAGTAAACTATTTAATGGAAAAGAACTGAAAACACATGAATGTATACATATATATGTATAACCAAATCACTTGCCCTATGAGAGTTCAGTACAGCAAGGATTGGGGCTGGAGAGAAAAGAGGGCAGTGCCAACACCCCAGCCTTCTACCTACCACAACTATACAGAAAACTGGGGAAACCAGCAGTGCCTATACCATGTGAGGACAGAGCACCACCTTCAGAAAGGTGGGGTGAGGCAGGATACAGAGCCCAGCCCAGGTCACTGGGGAGGCTGAGTCTTACCCAGTGAGGATATAAGTGTGTAGTTCTCCAGCATCACATCCAGATACAGGCGTCTCTGAGTCTTATCAAGGAGCCTCCATTCCCTCTGGGAGAAGCGCACAGCAACATCTGGAAAGGTCACACCACCCTGTCATGAAGGGGACAGATGAAAGCTTGAACATTATCTCTTTGAGAACCCACAATCCATCTCTGCACACATCCATTCCAGACATTCTCCACCAGAGCTCCCAACCTGCGAGAAGATGCCAGGCCCTGTGCAACAGATGCCGCTGTCTCCTCACAGCCCATTAACCAATGCATTTAGCCCTCAGCAGTCACTGGGTGGCAGGGATGGTGGTGCACACAGATGCCATCTAAACTCTGGGCTTGGCCTGCAATGTCCTGTCCTTCCAGTCAAGCAATTCCCCTGGTGACTCTTAAATTGTGGGAAACCAAACACAGACAAAGATAAGCTCATGCTTCACCTGCAACCTCAACACCAGGGCCTGGCGGTTGGGGCATGGGGGCATCAGCTCACACTTTCTCTCTATGTGCACATCATTCTATAGGTGGCAGTTCTCTCACAATTTCAGACCTCACAGTTGCACTTCCACAGCACTGCCATCTCCCTGCACCACACCACAAAATTCTTCCTGAATATATGTGTACATCTGGTGCTTGGCATCCAGAAAATGCTTGAAAAATTAAAAGATTCACTACAACCTCACTCCTCTGATGACTCTAACGCCAAACGAAGCCACAAATACTGCTTAGAAAAATCTCGCCACCTGCCACCAGTCCTTCCTTCCATATTTGCCACCCTAAAACCAGACGTGAATTTCACATTCCCACAACTCTCTTCAACTTCTTTACTGCCAGCTTTGCCCTTTCAACCACCACAACACTCGTCTCTCCACTCAACCTTTGTAAAAAACCCAGCCCTAAAAATCTCCCCACAAGACATCACTTCAGTTCAGTTTAGTCAGTCGTGTCCAGCTCTTTGCGACCTCATGGACTACAGCACGCCAGGCTTTCCTGTCCATCACCAACTCCCAGAGTGGACTCAAACTCATGTCCTTTGAGTTGGTGATGCCATCCAACCATCTCATCCTCTGTCATCCCCTTCTCCCACCTTCAATTTTTTTCAGCATCAGGGTCTTTTCCAGTCAGTCAGTTCTTCGCATCAGGTGGCCAAAGTATTGGAGTTTCAGTATGAGTCCTTCCAATGAATAGTCATGACTGATTTCTTTTAGGATTGACTGGTTTGATCTCCTTGCAGTCCAAGGGACTCTCAAGAGTCTTCTCCAATACCACAGTTCAAAAGCATCAGTTCTTCACGGCTCAGCTTTCTTTATAGTCCAACTCTCACATCCATATATGACTCCTGGAAAAACCATAGTCTTGACTAGATCAACCTTTGTTGGCAAAGTAATGTCTCTGCTTTTTAATATGCTGTCTAGGTTTGTCATAGCTTTTCTTCCACAGAGCAAGCATCTTCTAATTTCATGGCTCCAGTCACCATCTGCAGTGATTTTGGAGTCCAAGAAAATAAAGTCTGTCACTGTTTCCATTGTTTCCCCATCTATTTGGCATTAAGTGATGGGACTGGATGCCATGATCTTAGTTTTCTGAATGTTGAGTTTTAAGCCAGACACAGTGACTCACAAATGACATCTGCCCCAGACCTTATCCACTAGCAAGACTAAAACATCCTAGATCCCATCAAAATTCATCACAAAATCCTGAAGAAGCCATATAGTACTAAATAAGCAGCAGTCCCAGCCTCACTGCCTTCTTGTCTCAATTACTCCTGAGTCTCCTCAGCCATTTTTCTTCCACTCATCTCACACAAGCCTTGGCCACCTGCCAGGTTGACCTCTCTTACAGTTCCCACTGCCACTTCTCTACCTCACTTGGGTTTGTAATGCCCACAAACATATCCAGGCCCTGAGCAAAAGAACCACTCCTCAGGACACACCCATCTTTCTGACCTACTTTCATGCCTACTATAACCTGCGTTCCCCTCCTAAATGTGATCCACATCTCCACGCTGCTCCACACAACAGTCATCACTTTTGAAAATTTCCATTCCTGAACACCTTCCCAGTTTTCTAGACCTGCCTAGTCAACTGCCCACTCGTTGCCTACACTCAGTCTTCTCTGAAACATCTCAGTCTCTTAACAGAGCAAAAACAAACATAATATTTCCAAGGAAAATTAATCTGCTGCTAAGGTCCCCATCCAGTTGATGGGCCTTCCTTCAACTACTAGGGCCAAAACCCTGAGGGTCATCCCTCGCTACTTTCTTTCTGTCACCAACAAGACCCACAATTTGGCTTGGCCCGTCTCCAAAAATGGATCTAGAATTCCTGACACATGGAGGGCAGTCCCTCTGGTCCACTGAATACTCAACTAGGCTACCGCAATTAATCATTCCATGCTTCCTGCTGCCCTCCCCCTCCCCATTTACTTCTATAGTCTGTTCTCTTCTCTGCAACTAGTTGGAGCGTCTTTTGATTACAGTAAGACTACCTCCTACCTGTGATTCAAACCTCGCATTACTTGTATAACAAATTGCCAACTTATCAGGCAGCAACACTGCAGGCCTGACTCTGGACCCGCCGCATCTGGCTTCTAAAGGAAAACAGAGAAGTTGTACTGGGGTTCTGGCTAGTCCGACCTACAAGCCTCTGCATTTCGGGGTCCCTCCGTCTGTCACACTCTCCTATTCTCCACCACGTGGTCAGAAACGGCCTGACGACCGCCTCACCATCCTGAATCCCAGGGCCTGAGCTGCGGGCAAGTGAGCATGGGACCCAGACTTAAGTGTCTGGTGCAGCGTGGGCTTCCCAAGGTGGCAACAGTGGTAAAGAATCCCCCTGCTCAGGACTGGTGCACTGGGATGACCTGAGGGATGGGATGGAGAAGAGGTGGGAGGCGGGGTTCAGGATGGGGACACATGTACACCCATGGCTGATTCATGTAAATGCATGGCAAAAACCACTACAATATTGTAATTAGCCTCCAATAAAATAAATAAATAATTTTTTTTAAAAAAAATGTGTTATAACTCAGAAAGCCTTTTCTATGTCAGAAGTTTGGAACTGGGAAAAAAAATGTATTAAATATAGCCTCTTTCTTTCCTTCCTTAGAACAGCATGGAGTAAGAGGCAGACTGCTTGAGATTAAATTCTAGGGTACTGTACACCAGCTATGAGTCTCTACAATGTGTTTAATACCTCTGTTATAAAGTTTCCTCCTCTATAAAAGTTACCACCTACTTCACATGATTACTATTAAGGTTAAATAACATATATTGAGGGCTTAAAACAGTTCTTGGTAAGCACTGTGTGTTTACTGTTATTTTTGTGACCGTTATTACTACCATTGCTATTTACATATTCTAGTCCCTCTGCTCAGGATGAATTTTTTTTTCCTTCACTTGGCAAAATACTTTTCATTTTTCAAAACATGACTCAAAAAAACTGTCCTGTACTTTTAAAACAATGTCCTTTTTCAGTGCTATCATAACAATCTTTATATCTATAATTAACAAAATTATACTAAAATTATCTATTTGAATGTGTTACGCCTGTACACACTTGCCTCCTTCCTCCCCACTAAATTCCTGAAGAATAAGTATCCCTTCTCCATTTGTTCCCTAGAACTGATGCACAACTTATGTATCAGGGATCCACCCCGCCCTCCAAAAAAAAAAAAAAAAAAGAATCCACCTGCCAATGAAAGAGACACAAGAGACGCGGGTTCGATCCCCGGGAGTAGGGCATGACAACCCACTCCAGTATTCCTGCCTGGAGAATCCCATGGACAGAGGACATGGAGGGTTACGGTCCATATGGTCGCAAAGAGTCGGACACGACTGAAGCGACTTAGCACGCACGCAAGGGGCGAGGAGGGTGAGGACCGGGAGGACGAGCGTTTACCTGAGGTGGGTCCCAGAGCGCCGCCGCAGCCATCGAACTCCGCCTAGAGAGGGACGGGAGTGTCGGTCCTTATCCCGAGTCTGGCGAGTGCAGCGGGGACAGAGCCTCCTCTCGGACCCTCCCGTCCCCGACCAGCGAGCCAACGGGAGAGACGCAAAAAAAACGGGGTAACAAGGCTGCCTAGGCGGGTGTCCCCTTCTCCCCTCACCATTCCATGAGGACAACCATACCCGACGGAGCACAACGGTTTCCTGGGAGCGTACGCTGCTCCAACGGATCCTCTAAGCAAATTGAGCGCTAGGCGAGGAGACCGGAAATCCCTCCCCTGACGCGTGCTCATTGGGGAAAAGTCTTCATCCTCATCCCTCATTGGTTCAACGCTGGTGTCGCTCTGCCTAGGCTCTTCCTGGTAGCGTGGTTCTGGGTGCTCTGGAGACCCCAGGAAAGGGTGTTTGCCATCCTTAACTTCTAGAGCATTTCCTGTCAGCTACCCGGAAGAATGCGGGGAAATGGTTCTCCTCCCCAGAGGGAGGAGCTTTATTCCTTAAAGACGTGAAGAAACATTAATTTAGACTCCTCCTAAGCTCATTCTGCTCTCAGAGGACAAGTCTATTATTTTAGACTTTTCCAAATTCTGTTACTGTGGGCAGACAACGTTGCCCACATTCCTGATCCCATCCAGTTCTAAAAGAATCAAAGCCACAGCCACTGCTGCTGTTCCCCAAAGGTGTTCCCTGAGGGGAAATGAGGATGCAGACAGGCAGGAAGCATTCTGTGCCTGGGACAATGACCCTTAATAGTTAAGATGCATATCTAAGGACTAATGTTAAGAAGCCCAGATTCTTGCATCCTCTCATACACAAAAGAAAAGCGCTAAAATCATTAACTTGAGTTGTCTGTTCTTTGTGATTATCAGTGATCCCTTAATGGTCAACTGCCTGTTTTTTCCAGAAAAACAAAAACAAAAACCACCTCTCTATATCCCAGCTTCTCCCTTACCTCTATGGAGCCGTTCCTCAGAGCTGTGTGAGAGATTGTTAGTAGAGTTAAAATTCTGAGTAACATCCCTGAATAGAACAACTTGGAATTTTAGGTTGTGTCTTCCACTTCAATCCACAACTGAGGTATGAGGGACATCATTCAGTAGAGCCATTCAGGCATAAATGAGTCCATGGGTTGCTAGAAAATTGGTTATTGCTCTCAAATGTTTGTAGCCTGAAGCATTAGACTCACTTTTCTGAGTTTCAGTGTGAATCGCTAGGAATAATAAAAAAGATCCCTTCCAGGTCCAGACTGGCAAGAAAAAAAAAATGAACTGGGTAAATTTTGAAAGTTTAATTGTCTTTATTGGTTGGTTCACGAATTAAGCATCAACCCCTCTAGCGAGCATGGTGGAATTCTGAAGGGCTACAAAGAGGAAAACGTTTTTTAAAGTAGGAAAAGGTAGTCATTAATAAATAGGATGATTTCAGGCTTAGATAACTAACCTATGGAGAATGGAAGGGGTCTAGGTGCCAAATTACCTCATCTTCCTTTGAGGGTGATGGAAAGGGCCTCATGTGACATACTACCTCATTGGTAACAACCAGAAAAAAAATTTTTTTTCAAACTTTAAATTTTTTGTTTTGCTTTAGGGTGTAACTGATTAACTATGTTGTGGTGAAGAGGGAATTCATAGGGCCTGGACTCCATCTTAGGTCTGTTCATGATGATCATGCTTGGCCACCTCTCCAATGGACCCTGAACTCTGTGCTTAGCGCCTATGGAAACTACAATAGAAAGATAAGACCCCCCCCCCCCCTTTAGACAGGGGAATCTTGAAGATCATATCCAGGTTCAGTTCAGTTCAGTTCAGTCGCTCAGTCGTGTCCGACTCTTTGCGACCCCATGAACCACAGCATGCCAGGCCTCCCTGTCCATCACCAACTCCCGGAGTTCACTCAAACTAATGTCCATCGAGTCGGTGGTGCCATCCAGCCATCTCATTCTCTGTCGTCCCCATCTCCTCTTACCCCCAATCCCTCCTAGCATCAGACTCTTTTCCAGTGAGTCAACTCGTCCCATGTTATCACCTAAGAGAAAACATATTCTAATCACTCCTGCCTCCAGACAGGTCATAAACTTTCTGTGTCTATCGGAATGTAATCACAGGCTTATTGATTGTTAACTGTTTGAACACTTAACACATGAATGATGGGGTTATTGTGATTGTATTTACCCTTGCTTTGTTTTATGTAAGTCTCAAGGAAATGGGGTGGTTGGTTCAAAGTACACATAGGCTATAAAAGATTTTCACAAATGGTGGTCGTGGTCCTTGGCTAAGAGGAGACTCTGCCTTTGGCCTGCCAGTGTAATAAACTGCACTCCACTATCTGCATTGTGCTTCTGAGTGAGTTTGTTTCCTGGAACGTGTGGCTGTAACAGTGGTAGTTTCAGGTGAACAGTGAAGGGACTCAGCCATACATATACATGTATCCATTTTCCCCCAAAACTCCTCCCATTGAGGCTGGCACATAACATTGAGTAGAGTTCCATGTTATATACAGTAGTGTTAAGGGAAGCACACTGACTGAAACAGCCCACCCTGGTCAGGCCCTTTAGTAACCATTGGCATGAGTTGTTTTATGACAGGAGATCCTGGTACGGAACTAATAAGCCACCACCAACCAGAAGAGTTCGGGAAAGGTCAAAAGGAGACACCGCGTGTCCGTTCACTTTCCAGAATCCCTCTCGCTAGCATCCATCTTGGCTGAGTGATGCGTGCACCACCAGGAAAGACTCTGAATTAGAATGATTGGCCAAAGACAACCTGGAAACAAATCCCATCACCATAAAACCCAAGATTGCGAGCCACTGTGGCAGAGCAGTTCTCCTGGGTTCCCTTACCCTACTGCTCTCCACCCAGGTGCCCTTTCTCAATAAAACCTCTTGCTTTGTCAGCACAGGTGTCTCCTCGGACAATTCATCTTGTTAGACAAGAATCCAGTTTCGGGCCCTGGAAGGGGTCCCCCTTCCTGCAACAGAAGGTATTCATTTCAACCAGAAAATTCTTGACTGATTAGTTAAGGCTACATTTCCAGAGACAGTTGAAGCATCTATTAGGTTAGGTATTAAGGTCCGGTTTGGTGTCATGGCCTATCATAAGTAACTTTGTATTGAGCCTGTGGTTTTCTTCTGAACAGATGGGGGGTCACCCTGAAGTTAACAACCAGGTCTGCTTCTGGTCCTACACAAAACCTCTCTCTTGCCTGCACAGTTAGGAATTTTCTCATTCAGTGAGGAACATTTTTATCTATTGTAATACTTTTTATTCATATCCCCAGATACATGCAGTTCCTCTGAGCAATCAAACAAAACGCAACTTGACTGAAGTTGTTTTGGGCACTACATCAGTTCAGTTCAGTTCAGTCGCTCAGTCGTGTCCGACTCTTTGCGACCCCATGAATCACAGCACGCCAGGCCTCCCTGTCCATCACCAACTCCCGGAGTTCACTCAAATTCATGTCCACAGAGTCGGTGATGCCATCCAGCCATCTCATTCTCTGCTGTCCCCGTCTCCTCCCACCCCCAATCCCTCCCAGCATCAGAGTCTTTTCCAGTGAGTCAACTCGTCGCATGAGGTGGCCAAAGTATTGGAATTTCAGCTTTAGCATCAGTCCTTCCAATGAACACCCAGGACTGATCTCCTTGCAGTCCAAGGGACTCTCATGAGTCTTCTCCAGCACCACAGTTCAAAAGCATCAATTCTTCAGTGATCAGCTTTCTTCACAGTCCAGCTCTCACATCCATACATGACCACTGGAAAAACCATAGCCTTGACTATATGGACCTTTGTTGGCAAAGTAATGTCTCTGCTTTTTAATATACTATCTAGGTTGGTCATAGCTTTCCTTCCAAGGAGTAAGTGCCTTTTAATTTCCTGGCTGCAATCAGCATCCGCAGTGATTTTGGAGCCAAAAAAAAAATAAAGTCTGACACTGTTTCCACTGTTTCCCCATCTATTTCCCATGAAGTGATGGGACCAGATGCCATGATCTTTGTTTTCCGAATGTTGAGCTTCAAGCCAACCTTTTCACTCTCCTCTTTCACTTTCATCAAGAGGCTTTTGAGTTCCTCTTCACTTTCTGCCATAAGGGTGGTACATAGAAGCTTTGATTTTCAGTTGGAGTGCATGTGCAAAAGGGAGCATCTGAACCCTGAAATAAAAGGGTTTCTGAACCCCTGGATCTCATCTTCTAGGTAAGGTCATTATTTCTGCAAGCCTTGGTGTAACATTATGTATGTGGAGTTGAGATTATCTCTGAAAAACTGTCGCAAAATGTGCATTTCAAAAAGTAGTTAATAATCTTTATGTAGTTCTTTAAAGATACTACGGGGCTTCCTTATTGGTTCAGTGATAAAGAACTTGCCTGCCACTGCAGGAGACTTTGGTTTGATCCTGGGCTCAGGAAAATACCCTGGAGAAAGAAACGGCAACCCACTCCAGTATTCTTGCCTGGGAAATCCCATGAACAGAGGATCCTGATAACAGTCCACAGGGTCACAAAGGAGTCAGATACGACTTAGTAAGAAACAACAAAGATAGTAGCAGAAATAGCTCTAAGGACAATTCAGTATAGACTGAAAAAGCTTAAGACCTCAAGGTTTGGAGGAGGCTCTGTGAAGTCAGGAAATACCGAATCAAGCTGAGCATGTGATTGTCTTAAACTTTGGCCATTGTGTTAATTTTGTCTCCAAAACGTGATTCTTCTTCATCCCTGAAAACATGGAGCAATACTACTTTGCAGTGAGAGTTAAAGAGGACATTAAGAGTACTTGGAATAGTAAAAATAAGAGGGAAACTGAGGTATCATGTGTCATGGTCTGGGCACGGGTTGGAAAAGAATTTCCAGACAACGTCCTTAGTCCAATTTTATACCCAGGGTACAAGGAGTGGGATAGGGGATCTTGCAGGTCATTTGTTGATTGGATGAGACACATATACTGAGTCGGTGGTGGGGAGGGGTGGGGGTGGAAAATAAGGCAAATATCTTCTCCCTATGGTGTAGGAGGGGAAACGGGTTATACTGTTCCATTAATAGCTACAACATAGGAGAGGGAAGGACAATAAGGGTCTGGTTTTTCCATTCCTGCCCTCCAAGACCCTCCTTGGTTATCTGCTCTTTCATCCTTGGGTCACCACATCATGTTTATTCACTGCTCTAACAAATGATCATTGGGCACACACTTGATTTTCAGGAACTTTTTCTACGTGCATGGGAGAAATTCAGGCACAGGAGAAACAAAGAGCCCTGCTTTGGTGCAGCTTCTATTATGTTTAAAGAAAACAACAAGAAACATAACATAAGAGATACTAAATTACATAGTATGTTAGAATATGGTAGGTGCAATGGAAACAGAGGTGGTATTGCTGAGCAGAAGAGATGGGATGTAATAGTAAGACCTCCTTAATAAGAGCACCATTGAGCAAGAATAGAAAAGGCAGAGGCACCAGAGATCAAATTGCCAACATCCGCTGGATCATGGAGAAAGCAAGAGAGTTCCAGAAAAACATCTATTTCTGCTTCATTGACTATGCCAAAGCCTTTGACTGTGTGGATCACAAGAAACTGTGGAACATTCTGAAAGAGATGGGAATCCCAGACCACCTGACCTGCCTCTTGAGAAACCTGTATGCAGGTCAAGAAGCTACAGTTAGAATTGCACATGGAACAACAGACTGGTTCCAAATAGGAAAGGGAATACATCAAGGTTGTATATTGTCACCTTGCTTATTTAACTTATATCAGAGTACATCATGAGGAACGCTGGGTTGGAAGAAGCACAAGCTGGAATCAAGATTGCCGGGAGAAATATCAATAACCTCAGATATGCAGATGACACCACCCTTGTGGCAGAAAGTGAAGAGGAACTCAAAGGCCTCTTGATGAAAGTGAAAGAGGAGAGTGAAAAGGTTGGCTTGAAGCTCAACATTCAGAAAACAAAGATCATGGCATCTGGTCCCATCACTTCATGGGAAATAGATGGGGAAACAGTGGAAACAGTGTCAGACTTTATTTTGGGGGGCTCCAAAATCACTGCAGATGCTGATTGCAGCCAGGAAATTAAAAGACACTTACTCCTTGGAAGGAAAGTTATGACCAACCTAGATAGTATATTAAAAAGCAGAGACATTACTTTGCCACCAAAGGTCCATCTAGTCAAGGCTATGGTTTTTCCCGTGGTCATGCATGGATGTGAGAGTTGGACTGCAAAGAAAACTGATCGCCGAAGAATTGAACTGTGGTGCTGGAGAAGACTCATGAGAGTCCCTTGGACTGCAAGGAGATCCAACCAGTCCATTCTAAAGGAGATCAGTCCTGGGTGTTCGTTGGAAGTACTGATGCTAAAGCTGAAACTCCAATACTTTGGCCACCTCATGCAACGAGTTGACTCACTGGAAAAGACTGTGATTTTTGGGAAGGATTGGGGGCAGGAGGAGAAGGGGATGACAGAGGATGAGATGGCTGGATGGCATCACTGACTCGATGGACATGAGTTTGAGTGAACTCTGGGAGTTGGTGATGGACAGGGAGGCCTGGCGTGCTGTGATTCATGGGGTCGCAAAGAGTCGGTCACGACTGAGCAACTGAACTGACTGAACTGAGCAAGAATAAGCCCTGTGGGTTTTTATGTCATTGCTGTCTGTTAAAAGATAAGTGTCCTGCATCAAGATTTTGAAGAGATCATTTGAGCAAACATCAATTCAAACTGGACAGCCCCAAACCTAACTAATGGAAAGGATTTTAGAGAGCAGGAAAGGAAGCAAAGTAAGGAAATAATTCCACTGGTTGTAGCTTAAGGAACAGCCTTATTTGGGAAAATCTAAGCTGGTGTTTGTGATTAGTTATTCTTAAGTTTCTATTTCTCTCCTTGGAGGCATTTACAAGAATTTACTCTGACTCAAGTTTTGTTTTGCTTACAAGGCAGTTAAAGCATTGGAACCAACTCCGCCTGACAGCTTTCTTGTTTAATTACACTTCCAAGCAAAAGAAGCAAGTGGCTACATAGCTTCAGTGTGTGGTGCTCACACAGTGGTCCTCGGCAGTAGAGGTCTGGTCCTTTTTTTTTTTTCGGTCTGGTCCTTTTAGCCTCGAGCCCGCTTGGATCACTGCAGAGACTGGCGGTGGAGGAGAGGATGTCCATTAGAAACCTTAACTCTGCTGCTCTCTTAACTCTTAACCTTAACTCTGCAGATCAACAGCCCCATGGTCCGGGGCTGGGAGGGAGGCAGCCTGGCCTTCCTTGAAAAACTTCTCACAGTTTCCTCTCTACACTGACCCTGCACATCAGCGTCACCTAAGGACCCATTAGAAAAGCTAATTCTCAGTCCAAAACTCAGACACCTTGGGACCTAGGTCCATGTATCAGTACTTTAAGAAGACTTCAGGTGATACAGATGCATATGTTAAAAAAGAACAGGCCCAAAATAGAGTAATTTACTCCTTATGACAGGAAACCATGACTTAAGTGCAGTTTTGGCCTTCTAAAGAAACTTAATCAACGACTCCAGAATTTTCTTGTTGGCAGTCATGAGGTAATCATGACTAACGCCATGTCACTAACGCCCTCTCCATCCCCCACAGGAAGAAGAGCAATCTACCTGATAAAACCTCTACTATTCCCTTCCTCCCATCCCACCCCCAAGATATTCTGTCTCTAAAGTAATCTTTTTCTTTTGTTGATATCATCCTTGCCCCGCCCTTCATCTCATGTTCCTTTTTGTACAACCCATCAGACTATCCTTTTAGTTGCTACGTGGGTCATGATTGCCTTATAAAACCAGTTAGGTCTCCAAAGAAGAATTGTGTTTATTAACACAAGTAATAATATAACAGGAGGGAAAGAGGCAGGGCACAACTTCTGAAAGAATGACATAGCCCAAGTGATCCAACATAAACCGATTAGAATCAAATGGGACCAAGATGGCAGACAAGACTAGACCTTGATCCTCGATCAGCAAGTGAAATGGCACATGCAGAGGTGCCATGACAGTTCCAAGGCACTGTTAAAAGACCAAGGAGTGGGCAGTGGCTCATAGCCTAGAAATCTCCTTCCCTTCCCAAAAATAATTGGAATAATCCTCCTGCTCATTAGCATATGAAATTATCCAGCTTATAAAAACTAACCAGATCACATTTTTGAGGCTACACTGTACTTTGCTATGGCCCATACTCTGTCTGAGGAGTGTGCTTCTCTCTGAATCTGAATAAATCCAATTCTTACCTATCACTTTGTTTCTTACTGAATTCTCTCTGGGAGGAGACATCAAGAACCTGAGCTCCATTAGGTCTTGAAACCAGGTACCATGGGTTTTGGCTGGGTTCGAGTCCCAATCTGTGGTAAATGGTTTCAATAAGACATTCCATTCTCACACTGCATTTTGTGTGGCCAGGGTGCCTGAGCTTCCTGTCAGTAGCATAAATCTACTCTGTACTTACTCCCTCAGTCTTGTCCTACTCTTTGCAACCCTTTGGATTGTAGCCTGCCAGGTTCCTCCGTCCATGGGATTTTTCAGGTAAGAATTCTGGAGTGAGTTGCCATTTCCTCTTCCAGGGAATCTTTTCCACCCAGGGATCGAACCTTGGTCTTCTGGGTTTCTTGCATTGCAGGTGTATTTTTTAACTGCTGAGCCGTCAGGGAAGCCCAAACCTCCTCTATAGCTGCAGAATTTTAGAACTGTGGTTGCAAAAGTTTATTAGTGCACATTTGTTATCTTAATTTAAAAAGTTTAATTTCAAGAAGGCAGAATGGAAAGACCTTGAACTTACCTACTGTCAGGAACACACCAAAATCACAACTAACTGCTGAACAACTATGGATTAAAAAAACTGCAACCTACAGAAGAAGATCTACAGCTAAAGGCTTATGCCTTTAAGAAGAAACCACAACGAGATGTAATTATATTACAATTAAAAAAAAATTAACGTGTAGGGATTTCCCTGGCAGTGGTTAAGACTCTATGCTTTCATTCCCGGGAGACAAGAGTTTGATCACTGGCTGGGAACCTAGGATCCTGAATGCCCAGCTGCATAATTTAAAAAAAAAATTAAAGCGTAGAATGTCGAGTTTGGATTATTACTCCTTTATAACCATAGAAAGTGAAAAACCTCTAATCATTATACTTGGTACAGGAAAACAGTGTTTGCAATAAAATATCTTTTGCCCTGGACTAGTGGCTGTATGTGTGTCTGTGTGTTCAACATGTCCCTATTCACAGTATTTTTTCTTAGTACAGGAAAGTCATTCTTTACCCGACTGCACTGTAATTTTCTCCATTAACCATGAATCATGGATTACCCACTTGCTGAGGATCTTGGCCCTGACTTGCACAGACCGCCGCTTCAGTTCAGTTCAGTCGCTCAGTCGTGTCCGACTCTTTGCGACCCCATGAATCACAGCACGCCAGGTCTCCCTGTCCATCACCAACTACTGGAGTTCACTAAAACTCATGTCCATCGAGTCGGTGATGCCATCCAGCCATCTCATTCTCTGTCTTCCCTGTCTTCTCCCACCCCCAGTCCCTCCCAGCATCAGACTCTTTTCCAGTGAGTCAACTCGTCGCATGCCTAGAGGCGCCCAAGCTGGGAGCGAAATGGGCTGGTCCAGAGATCCCGGCGCGCCGGTGGACAGAGGGCCGCGGAGTCAGCAGATGGCGAGGACGGTGCTGAGACCGTCAAGGGCCTCCCCAGACAAGAGTGAGCCCGAACTCTGGGCGGGGCATCGCCTTTGGGCTGCGCCGTAGAAAATTTGACCCAGAAGAAGGGAGAACTCAGCTTGGAAGGTCCTCAGTTCAGTTCAGTTCAGTTCAGTCGCTCAGTCGAGTCCGACTCTCCGCAACCCCATGAATCACAGCACGCCAGGCCTCCCTGTCCATCACCAACTCCCGGAGTACACTCAAACTCATGTCCACAGAGTCGGTGATGCCATCCAGCCGTCTCATTCTCCGTCGTCCCCTTCTCCTCCCGCCCCCAACCTTTCCCAGCATCAGAGTCTTTTCCAGTGAGTCAACTCGTCGCATGAGGTGGCCAAAGTATTGGAGTTTCAGCTTTAGCATCAGTCCCTCCAATGAACATCCAGGATTGATCTCCTTTAGAATGGACTGGTTGGATCTCCTTGCAGTATAAGGGACTCTCAAGAGTCTTCTCCAACACCACAGTTCAAAAGCATCGATTCTTCGGCGATCAGCTTTCTTCACAGTCCAACTCTCACATCCATACATGACCACGGGAAAAACCATTGCCTTGACTAGACGGACCTTGGTTGGCAAAGTAATGTCTCTGCTTTTTAATATACTATCAAGGTTGGTCATAACTTTCCTTCCAAGGAGCAAGCGTCTTTTAATTTCATGGCTGCAATCAGCATCTGCAGTGATTTTGGAGCCTAAAAAAACAAAGTCTGACACTGTTTCCACTGTTTTTCCTACCTATTAATAAATCGCCTTGGCAGGGCCCAGACACTCCTGTGCGTCACCCAGGTCCCCGCGCCAGCCCTGTTCTCCCACCCAGCAAAAGACTCAACCTGACTCTGCGCCCCGCCTGACTCGCACCTTCCTCCCGCAGGTCCCCTCTAAGATGCGATCTCCAGTCAGATGTGACCCAGGGGCTGGGAGCAGGAGGGCCTCAGAGGAAAAGCCCTCATCAGGTTCCCCTGGGAACCTTCTCCCTGGGCTCCTGCAGGACCTTCCACCGGGTGTCTCTGGGCGCCAGCCCTCCTGAGAAACCTCACCAGGGACCAGGAGGCCCACAGGGACCCCGCCCAGCAATTGAAGTGTCTGGGAAAGCAGCCCCAAATGGTGGTGAGGTCCAGGGAGGGTAGCTACCTGTTAGAGACCATCAGTCAGTAATTACAGAAAGGGATAGATGAAAAGAACGCTAAAGAAAGCCGTTCAAAGGGTGAGAAGCACTTACAATGAACCTGGTAAATACAGGGACTGTGGCCATGTCGGAGACCTTTCCAGCCCTCCAGTCTCTCCCGACCCTCCTCCCACTGTCCATTTGGGGAGGTTGCACATGTGTTCCAGCACCAGAAGGTGAGGCTGCTCTGGGTTTCTGCTGATCCTCCAACCTGTTCAAGGAAGGCTCTCACCTCTGGCTGGTCAGGATTTTCTTTCCAGCTGGTGAGGCTTCCGGAACCTCCAAACAACTCGCAGGCCCAGATGCTGATATCTGCCCAGCGTTGTAAAGTCTCCTCCTGCACATGCTAAGCTTAGTTTTCTACCAAACATCCAGGGGACCCCAAATAGAATTTTTCAGCTCCTTCTTTGAACACAGCCCATTTTTATGGTGGGAGAAATTATACCTTGAAAATTTGCTAGATTTATGGTATTACTGAATACTTGGATGTAAGACTGTGATGGTTAATAAGGCAGACTGAACGTAAACATGTAATCTCTGGTGGCTCAGTGGTAAAGAATCTGCCTGCCAATGCAGGAGAGCCAGGTTTGATCACTGGGGTCAGAAGATCCCCTGGAGAAAGAAATGGCGACCCATTCAAGTGTTCTTGCTTACAAAATCTCATGGACAGAGGAGCCTGACAGGCTGCAGTCCACGGGGTTGCAAAGAGTCTGACACGACTGAGTATGCACACATATCCAGAAAACAAAATAGTTCTCAGCAATTAAAAAAAAAATGAACTACTAGTATAAGGCTTATTGATGACTCTCAAAACAAGACAGCATCATGATAAATTCAGGGGAAAAAAGAGTAAACTTTTATTTGATTCCAATCAAATAAAAGTCTAGAAAATGCAAGCTAATCTGCTGTAGAGAAAGTAAGTTGATGGTTGCTGGGAGGGTCAGAAAATTCAGGGAGAGAGATTATAAAAGTGCATGAGGTAGAGCTTCCCTGGTGGTTCAAGGGTCAAGAATCTGCCTCCCAATGCAGGGGACACAGGTTTGATCTCTGGTCTGGGAAGACACCACATGCCGTAGCACAACTAAACCTGTGCACCACAACTACTAAGCCAGCATTCTAGAGCTGTGAACCGCAACTACTGAAGCCCACATGCCTAGATCCTGGGCTGCACAATAAGAAACACCTCTGCAATGAGAAGTCTGTGCATCACAACTAGAGAGTAGTCCCCACTCTCTGAAACTGAAGAAGGCCCTCCTGTGGCAACAAAGATCCAGCACAGCCAAAAATAAAATGAATAAATCTTTTTTTAAAAAGTGCATGAGGCCAATGCACAAGCTACAGGTATTATGATCATAGTTTTACAGGTTCATATGTATGGTAAAACTTCTCAAACTGTAATTTTTTTTTCAAAACTGTAAATTTTAAACATGCACACTTTAATTCCTATCAATTATATTTTAACAGTCCTTTAAAAGTAGTTCAAAATAGAAACCTACATCTCCCACCCTTTTCAGAAAATAAGCTTTGGTAACCCTGTATTGACTCTATATAACCTCTCCTCCTAGCCAGGTCAGTCTCATGTCCATTGCTGGAAGCAAAGAAGGGTGTTTTCACTTGTATCAACATGAATGCTGGCTGGACTGGGCCACGGAATCCATACACCTGGACTATGAGAACTCCCTTCTCTTTATTCTTGTTTTTGTGCTTGTACAGCAATAGCCTTATGGGAATCCAAAAATTTTTCGATTATTTATCTGACAGTGACCTCTATCACACTTTCCATGGATCTGAAGGTTGAAGAATTTCTGTGCACAATGATCTTGCATAGCCATAGTCACCAGAACATCTGTGGACACATTTTTATCTTTTTTTATTTATTTTTAAAATGTTATTTATTTTCAGTTGTGCTGGGCCTTTAGTGCTGTGTGGTCTACTCTGTTGTGATGTGCATGTGCAGGTTTCTCGCTGCAGTGGCTTCCCTTGTTGTGGACCAAGGCCTCTAGGGTGTGGGCTCAGTAGTTGCAGCTCCTGGGCTCTAGAACACAGGCTCAGTAGTTGTTGCACGTGGACTTAGTTGCTCCAAGGCATGTGAGATCTTCCCCGATCAGGGATCAAACCTATGTCTCCTGCATTGGTAGGCAGATTCTTTACCACTGAGCCACCAGGGAAGCCCTGTGGACACACTGTTAGAAGAGGTACACTCCATTTGGATGGCTGAAGCCTTCTCTACTCTCTATTAATCCAGCCTTCTGGATTATTAATTATGGTCCCCCTGCCCCTTAGTGTTACCAGTGAATTCTGTATTTCAGGGCAGGTGATTCCTTTGCAGGATCTGGGGGAGATTCCACTCAGTAGCCCGAGCACGATGTGATGTCAACAGAACAAGCAAAACATTCATGGTGCTTCTGGAAGCATTAGAGGTTGTGGTAACTGCTCCCTCTTCAGAGTGATTTTTAAAGTAATTTATTCATTTTTGGCTGTGCCAGGTCTTCCTTAATGCTCGGGCATTTCTCTAGTTGTAGAGGGCAGGGGCTACTCTCTAGCTGCAGTGTGTGAGCTTCGTTTTACAGTGGCTTCTCTTGCTGTGGAGCATGGACTCTAGAGCCCAGGCTCAGTAGCTGTGGCACAGGGGTTTAGTTGCTCTGAGGTGGGTGGGATCTTCCTGGATCAGGAATCGAACCCGCATTTCCTGCATTGGCAGATGGGTTCTTTACCATTGAACCACCAGGGAAGATAGATAAAAGGAAATATTTACCTTTAAGCTGCTGCTGCTGCTAAGTCACTTCAGTCGTGTCCGACTCTGTGTGACCCCATGGACGGCAGCCCACCAGGCTTCCCCATAAGCTAATAGTGATTTAAAGCAACTTGATAAATCTTTTCTCTCTAGCTGATCCCGCCAACATTTGGAAACTCTTAGTGAATCTTCTTATTCTCATGGCATTATGGTTACTTCCTTGGTGGCTCAGATGCTGAAGAACCCACCTGCAATGCAGAAGACTCAGGTTCGATCCCTGGGTTAGGAAGATCCCCTGGAGATGGAAATAGCGATCCACTCTAGTATTCTTGCCTTGGAAATCCCATGGACAGAGGAGCCTGGCGGGCTACAGTCCATAAGGTCACAAAGAGACACGACTTAGCGATTAGAGCACACGCCTACGCACTCTGCTTACAGTATTCACAGGTAAGTGTCGCCACCTCCTGGCAAGTTCAGGAATCACATGATATTGGTTGGTGAAGGGCTTGCATAACTTAATGAAGCTACAAGCCATGCATTGCAGGGCCACCCAAGACAGAGGGGTCATAGTGAAGAGTTCTGACAAAATCTGGTCAACTGGAGGAAGAAGATTAACCTCCCCAGGTCGGAAAGTGTCCAATATGCTACTGGGGAAGAGCGGAGGGTAATTACTAATAGCTCCAGAAAGAATCAAGTGGCTGGGCTAAAGGGGAAAGGATGCTTAGCTGTGGATGTGACTGGTGGTGAAAGTAGAGTCCAATGCTGTAAAGACAGCATCACCGACAACGCACATGAATTTGAGCAAACCTCGGGAGATAAGGAAGGACATGGGAGCCTGGCGTGCTGCAGCTCATGGGGTCAAAAAGAGTTGGACACAACTTAGCATCTGAACAACAAACAGAGGAATTCATCCAACTGTTTAGATAGATATCTGACATGAGTCCCTTGGTATGGCTTCCCTTGCCTTGAGAGGCCTCTTAGAAGTTCAATCTGAGGGACTTCCCAGGCGATCCAGCAATTAAAATGACTCTGGGCTTCCACTGCAGGTGTGTGGTTCAACGACTGATGGGAGAACTAAGATTCTGCATGCCCTTTGGCATGACCAAAGGCGGGGGGGGGGGGGGAAGCACAGCATGTGATATAAAAAGACAAAGAAAATTACAGAATTACATTGGGGGTCAGAAACCTCCAGGCAGTTTCCCAGACTGTTATCCACACAGTGTTGTGATGCACTTCCAGATTAAGCCATGGATATCTGGGTGGTGACTCCTGGCTTTTGGAAGGCTCAAGTCAGAAGATATCAGCAGGGACTTTTATGCCTTTCTGGTAACAGTCAAGCCAGACTGCCTAACCATTACCATCAGTAATCAAACTGACCTTAGTGTTGTCACAGGATTTTAGGCCACACTGTGTGGCATGTGGGGCCTTAGTTCCCCAACCAGGCATCAAATCTGTGACCTCCAAATTGAAAGCATTGTCTCAACCCCTGGATTGCCAGGGAAGTCACTGTCACAGGATTTTTTTTAACACTGAACAACACATAATAAATCCTGTTATTCTTATCTTAGCAAAATGTCAAAACTAGATATTTAAGACAGGGACCAAGACCATCCCCATGGAAAAGAAATGCAAAAAAGCAAAATGGCTGTCTGAGGAGGCCTTACAAATAGTGTGAAAAGAAGAGAAGCGAAAACCAAAGGAGAAAAGGAAAGATATAAGCATCTGAATGCAGAGTTCCAAAGAATGGCAAGGAGATCAATGCAAAGAAATAGAGGAAAACAACAGAATAGGAAAACAAGAGATCTCTTCAAGAAAATTAGAGATTCCAAGGGAACATTTCATGCAAAGATGGGCTCGATAAAGGACAGATATGGAACTAACAGAAGCAGAAGATATTAAGAAGAGGTGGCAAGAATACACAGAACTGTACAAAAAAGATCTTCCTGACCAAGATAGTCACGATAATGTGATCACTGACCTAGAGCCAGACATCTTGGAATGTGAAGTCAAGTGGGTCTTAGAAAGCATCACTACGAACAAAGCTAGTGGAGGTGATGGAATTCCAGTTGAGCTATTTCAAATCCTGAAAGATGATGCTGTGAAAGTGCTTCACTCAATATGCCAACAAATTTGGAAAACTCAGCAGTGGCCACAGGACTGGAAGAGGTCAGTCTTCATTCCAATCCCAAAGAAAGGCAATGCCAAAGAATGCTCAAACTACCGCACAATTGCACTCATCTCACACGCTAGTAAAGTCATGCTCAAAATCCTCCAAGCCAGGCTTCAGCAATATGTGAACCGTGAACTCCCAGATGTTCAAGCAGGTTTTAGAAAAGGCAGAGGCACCAGAGATCAAACTGCCAACATCCGCTGGATCATGGAGAAAGCAAGAGAGTTCCAGATAAACATCTATTTCTGCTTTATTGACTATGCCAAAGCCTTTGACTGTGTGGATCACGATAAACTGTGGAAAATTCTGAAAGAGATGGGAATACCAGACCACCTGACCTGCCTCTTGAGAAACCTGTATGTAGGTCAGGAAGCAACAGTTAGAACTGGACATGGAACAACAGACTGGTTCCAAATAGGAAAAGGAGTACATCAAGGTTGTATATTGTCACCCTGCTTATTTAATTTATATGCAGAGTACATCATGAGGAACGTTGGGCTGGAAGAAGCACAAGCTGGAATCAAGATTGTTGGGGGAAATATCAATAACCTCAGATATGCAGATGACACCACCCTTATGGCAGAAAGTGAAGAGGAACTCAAAAGCCTCTTGATGAAAGTGAAAGAGGAGAGTGAAAATGTTGGCTTGAAGCTCAATATTTGGAAAACAAAGATCATGGCATCTGGTCCCATCACTTCATGGGAAATAGATGGAAAAACAGTGGAAACAGTGTCAGACTTTGTTTTATTGGGCTCCAAAATCACTGCGGATGCTGATTGCAGCCATGAAATTAAAAGACACTTACTCCTTGGAAGGAAAGTTATGACCAACCTAGATAGTATATTAAAAAGCAGAGACATTACTTTGCCAACAAAGATCCGTCTAGTCAAGGTTATGGTTTTTCCAGTGGTCATGTATGGATGTGAGAGTTGGACTGTGAAGAAAGCTGATCACTGAAGAATTGATGCTTTTGAATGTGGTGTTGGAGAAGACTCTTGAGAGTCCCTTGGACTGCAAGGAGATCTAACCAGCCCATTCTAAAGGAGATCGATCTTGGGTGTTCATTGGAAGGACTGATGCTAAAGCTGAAACTGCAATACTTTGGCCCCCTCATGCGAAGAGGTGACTCGCTATAAAAGACTCTGATGCTGGGAGGGATTGGGGGAGGGAGGAGAAGGGGATGGCAGAAAATGAGATGGCTGGATGGCATCACCGACTCGATGGACATGAGTTTGAGCGAACTCCGGGAGTTGGTGATGGACAGGGAGGCCTGACGGCTGTGATTCATGGGGTCGCAAAGAGTCGGACACAACTGAGCAACTGAACTGAACTGAACTGAGAGACAAAGCTAGAACTGTTTTGGTTCAGTTTTAAAACAAATTTTATCTTACGTGAAACAAATGCCCAATACAGCAAAATTTCTGGGATACTGGAATATAGTCACTCTATTGATTTTCGCCTGAGAATTCCATGGACAGTCCATGAGGTTGAAAACTGTTGGACATGACTGACATGTTGGACATTACGTACAGAATAAGTGACTACATTAGGTGCTAATTCTTGAATAACACTACCCACCTTAAGAAAACAGAAAGGACAAACTTAATCCTATGTTTGGCAGCTGTATGATTATTCTACCATCTCCTCATACCCTGGGAGTCAGGGCAGCAAACTGACAACCGATTAAACCTCTTTCAACAGGAGTTACCAAAAACACTAGGTAAGTCACAAAAACCCATATCTCTGGAATCCTAGATTTTCATTCTCTCAGCTCCCATTATCCTTCCTGCACAGCAATATATTTGACCTGATTCATCGAGTATAGGGACTTCCCTGGAGGTCCAGCAGTTAAGACACTGTGCTTCCACTTCAGGGGTGTGGGTTCAATCCCTGGTGAGGAAACTAAGATCACACATGTTACATGGTGTGATTCTTTTTTTAAAAAAAGTAAGAAAAAAACTGATTCATCGAGTTTAAGCAAATGCACAGAATGCTTACAGATTGTTGTGCAGGTGAACTTGGCCATAGAAGAAACAAAGCACTGGAGGTCCTGACAATTTCTATACCCTCTCATCCTGTATAGCCATAGTATGGGAATATCTGTGGAGGTACCTTTAGCAAGTACATCCCTCTAGGGTGCTGTAATCTCTCCAACTACTTATTATGCATACTCAGTGTTTCTGAATCAATATGGTTCCTGTAGGACATCCAGTTAATGACACCTGCCTCCCAAATTCTGGACTCAGGCTCCTTGGCAGGTACCAGAGACCAGTTGCTTCTTACTAATGCTTGAGAACATTCTATAGGAACAAGGGATCATCTGGCTCTCTTCATACTTACCAATACAACTAGTATCGAGGCCACATGTATCTGAAGGGGGCCCAGAAGTCAGTCCTATAATGCCTTGATAGCAATGCAAACTGGGCCAAAAGTGAACAGCTATTCTTTGCCATCATACTGGACTCTCTGAAGCACAGAAATCTGAGGGTTCTCATGAAATCTGTTTACCCTTTCACACTGGTAGAACACAACTATGTCCTTAACAGACTCCACACAGTGAACAGAACCCTAAAGATTATAGGTAGCTCAGAGTAAGCACTTTATTACTGTACAAAAATGAGCAGGTGTGGGGCTCATGGTTCCAAGGCTGGGGGACTTGGAGACTGTATTTTACACTCCTAATGAGACCAAGACATCCTGAAGGTAAATCTCTGCAGGCTTTCTGGAGAACACATGTGCTGATACTTTCCATACTGAACCCAGTAAAAGGGTGAAAATAAGGCCCCCTGTGGGCCACTGAGGCCATTCCTGACTCGTCCCAGGGACTGGGGAGACAGCAGAAGTCAGCCTGCCTGATCCTGTAACCGACGCACACTGTGGAACTTCTCCCACATGCAGGATGCCCTCTACCACCGGCAAAGGCACTTAGTGTAGAATGTGTACCACAGCTCCTGAAAGCAACTCACACATGGGGCACTCATTGGGAGCCTTCCTGTTGTGGGTGTTCATATGTACGAGGTGTCACTTCTGACTGATGGCTCTCTCACAAAACCCATGCTCAGACCTTCACTCTGGGGAGTTGTCAGGGTGAACAAGGAGAAAGCATATTCCCTGGACTCTAAAGCCATTGTCCAGTGTGGCCTTCCTGTGCTAATAAGGTTGTTGTTGTTCACTCAGTCTTTGAGAATCTATGGACTGCAACATGCCAGGCTCCTCTGTCCTTCACTATCTCCTAGAGTTTGCTCAGATTCATGTCCATTGAGTTTGTGATGCCATCCAACCATCTCATCCTCTGCCACCCTCTTCTCCTCTTGCCCTCAATCTTTCCCAGAACCAGGATCTTTTCCAATGAGTTGGCTCTTCACATCATGTGGCCAAAGTATTGGAATTTCAGCTTCAGCATGTCTTTTTGATAAATATTCAAGGTTGGTTTCCTTTCAGATTGGCTGGTTTGAGCTCCTTGCAGTCCAGACTCTCAAGAGTCTTCTCTAGCATCATAGTTTGAAAGCATCAATTCTTTGACACTCAGGCATCTTTATGGTCCAACTTTGGTCTTTGGGAAAAGGCTTTCCTGCTTCCCTAGTGGCTCAGTGGTAAAGAATACACCTTCCAGTGCAGTAGATATGGGTTTGATCCCCGGGTTGGGAAGATCCCCTGGAGGAGGACATGGCAACCCACTCCAATATTCTTGTCTGGGAAAGTCCATGGTCCATGGGGTTGCAAAGAGTCAGACACAACTTAGTGACTAGAGAACAACAAAGGCTTTCCTATGTCTGCTGCACTCACAGGAACTTCCAGGAATTCTCAAGTGCACAGTAAGCTTGGAGCATTGGCTAAGAGATCTCCCATGTTCCCTGCACTTTCACGGTTCTTCTCCAGTATGAGTCCTCTGGTGGAGAACAAGCATGCATTTGCAGTTGAACTCTTTCCTGCAGTCACTGCAAACATAAGCCTTTGCTCCCATGTGAACCTTCCAGTGCTGAGTAAAGTTTGGCCTTTGAGCAAAGGCCTTCCCACACCTGCTACACTCGTAAAGTTTTTCTCTAGGATGGACTTTCTGGTGCTGAATGAGTTTAGAGATGCAACTGAAGGCTTTCCCACATTTCCTGTACTTGTAGTCACTGTGTGAACTCGCCAGTGTACATTAAGGTGGGAGATTTGGCTGAAGGTCTTCCCACATTTGCTGCTCTCATAGGGCTTTACTCCAGTGTGAGTTCTCTGGTGCAGAATCAGTGTGTGTTTGCAGTTGAACTCTTTCCCACATTCATTGCACATGTATGGCCTTGCTCCTGTGTGAACCTCCTGGTGTTGAATGAGGTTCAACTTGCTGCTAAAGAATTTTCCACAGTTACTGCACTGAAAGAGCCTTTCTTCTGTGTGAACTCACCCGTGTTCAAGCAGGCGAGAGACCTGTCTGAAAAATTTCCTTCATTCGTTGCCCTTGTAAGGCCTTTCACTGGTGTGTATGGTCTGATGTTCGAAAAGGTCACAACTTTGGCTGAAGAATTTCCCACATTTGCTGCACTCATGAGGTCTCTCTCCATGTGGATTCTCTGGTGTCGAGCAAGTGTGTCTTTCCAGGTGAATGCTTTCCCACATTCACTGCATTTGTTAAGCTTCTGTCCAGTACTAAGGGCTCCCCCACACCCAGCACTCATGTTGGGGCTTCATTCTGTCATGACAGACCCAGTGCTAAAGGTCAGAGGTGGCTGGCATGTGCATTCTGCCTTAACCATGTACATAAATCTTCTCCATCACACAGGTTCTGTAGCTTCTCAGAGTTCCTGCTTTCATCCTTCCTGAAGAATTTCTCTCCACTGTGCTGTTTCTGGTGCTGGTGGAGGTCTGCACTGAACTAGAACTGTCTCCCATAGGCCTCACACTTGTGTGGCTTCTGCCTGGGTTTCCCCTCCTGGTTATTCAGTAGGGTGAAAGATGTCTTTTGATACTAGGCCAGACATGTCATATGGCTGGGTCTTCAGACCTGCCACAGGAGTCCTAAATTGTGACATTCTTTCTAAAGAAACAGTCTGCTCAGAGGAAGCACTCTCAGCCTCCACTCCATGGAAACAATCTGCAACCAGAGGAGTGCCCAATGAGACATATGTTGACTTTCAGGGAGGGGACAACCCCGCCATAAACAGGTCTGACACACCCAGGGTAAGTCCATGGGACTATTCACAGAAGAGTAAGGTGGGATAAGTTGAGGAAGGGGCTGCTGTGCAGTGTGGGACCTCTGAATGTCACAGAGTGGGAGAGGCCTCCTGATGGCAAGGACATGAGTACAGGGTTCAACAAACAGCTTCCAGGAGGAGGTTTGTCATTGGGGCAGGTGAGTGCTAGGGAGAAAGGCATGTCCAGGTCCAGAAAACTCCAGTTACAAGTGAGTAGCTGGTGTTCAAAGATGACTGAAGCATATGGGCACCTCTCATGAGACAAGCAGTACAGGTCAATGCTGTAGACAAATGCAGACTGAGAAGTAAGGAGTAGTGGGTGCAAGGTAGATGCTAGGGTCCAGAAGTCAGACTAGAAGTAAGTCACAGTGCCCAGAATATGGGGAAGAATAGGTAGATTTGCTGTGTGGCCATGTGCATGCATGCTCAGTCACTTCAGTCATGTCCAACTCTTTGTGACCCCATGTACTACAGCCCACTAGGCTCCTCTGTCCATGGGACTTCCCAGGCAAGAATACTGGAGTGGGTTGCCATGCCCCTCTTTTGGCAATCTTCCCAACCCAGGGATTAAACTTGTGTCTCCTGCAGTGCAAGTGGATTTTTTTTTAATGCGGAGCCACCCACATAGGACTTGAAATCAAACACTGGCAGGAACAGTTGATATTTCTGTATTTGAACCCAACCTTGACATCCCACTCTTCTCTGTGTCCACTCACCACGTCCCATATGAGGCTCTTTCTCTGGCTGGAGTCATCTCCACCTGGGCAGGCATCCAGGGCTCCTCCCTCTGCTCCAGCAGCATGATGAAGTGTGATCTGGTGGGTATGATTCTTAAGGGAAACCCAGGACAGGTGAGTACAGGCTCAGAGCAACTGATCTTGTGACAGATTTAAAAATACCAGTTAAAAAATAATAATTATCACTGGGACTTCCCTGATGGTCCAGTGGTTAAGACTCTGAGCTTCCAATGCAGGGGCTTGGGTTTGACCCTTGGATGGGGGACTAAGATCCCACATGCTGTACTGCATGCCCAAAATAATAATAATAATTAGTATTATGAAAAGAACCATGAAGGAACCATCCAAGAGTCTCCATTAAGTAGTGACGATATGAGTGCTTGAAACTCTGGTAGGATGGAACTTCAGAAAAATGTCACCTGGAGCAAGGGGCCAGAACTTTGGGCACAGAGGTGTCATAATTCTGGACAGATTCACAAGCCCAGAAAGCAACTATAATTAATGGGCTCCACTTGGTCAACCATGCCTTGTGATCCCTTAAACCTTGGCTTGTGTGGCTTTGGGGCTGCTCAGTAAGAAGTGAGGACACACCACAGAGCTCAGCCCTGGCATCTCCTCCAGGAGACACAGCAAGAAAGCAGTGTGGGACAGACAGGGTAGACCCTGGGATAAAGGGAAAAGGAGATGGGGTTGGTATGAGGGCCTTACCCAGGGAGGCTAAAAGTGCCAAGGTCTCCAGCATCACATTCCCATACAGGAGCCTCTGGGCCTCACAAAGGAGCCTCCATTCTTCCAGGAAGAAGCACACAAACACATCCTCAGACAGGACACAGCCCTGCAAAGACAGGGACACAGGGTCCATGAGAAGTATCTCCACTGAGCATCCCCACGCTGCCTACCCATAGCAATGTCTTGTTCCCTCATGTCCCCAGGTCACCAGGTCACAGGAAGCTGGACCTCACTCTCTCCTGACCACCCTCAGTGAGCACTGTATCAGCCCACAGAACAACAAGTGGTTTGGGAGATAGATGCCATCTAAAGTCCATGCCTGGGCTTTCCTGGTGGCTCAGTGGTACAGGAGCCACCTGCCAATGCAGGAGACACAGATTCCATCCCTAATCCAGGAATAACCCACATGCCATGGAGCAACTGAGCCCTGTGCCACAACTACTGAAGCTCTTGTGCCCAGAGCCAATGCTCTGCAACAAGAGAAAACACCACAGTGTGAAGCCCTTGTGCCACAACTGGAGAAAGCCCAAGTGTCAGTGAAGACCCAACACAGTCAAACAAAAAAATAAGTAAAATTAAAAAAAAAAAAGAGTCTGTGTGCCTGGCCCAGTTCCCCTTGGGAACCCTGTAACATACTTCCTGGACATAATTCCTAAATCTGGGCTCACTCTTTTCACTTATGGCTCCAATGACAGGGACCATCTGTTAAGCACTTTGCTCTTCAGACTGTGTCTCCCTCACATCTTGAGCTACCTACCACTAGGCTTCTGTCCCACATCAAGATGTCACACTGGACTCCCCACAGGTCACCCTGCACACAGCATGAAGAGAGCACTTGGCAATGCAACCAGGCTGCCATCTTATCACAAACCTCCAAGGGCCCCCACTGCCAAAGCCCCCATTCCTGGTCTAAAGGCCCTGCAAGCTGGGCCTTTTCCTTTCTTCAAATCCCGGGTACCCAGAACCTCATGCATGCCTCAGTTACTCTCAGCCCTCTTCCACTTCTCAGCAGTACATTATATTAGTTTCCTAACACTGCTGGGATAAGTCACCAAGAGCTGGTGACTTAAGTCAACACAAGTTTATCATCTTACATCTGGAGGGTGTAAATCCAAAATGGGCAAATGTTCCAGGAATTAGGAAATGGGCGTCATCGTGCTGTTTATCACACACATGTTGTCCCCACACCAGTCACAATATTTCTATACATGATTCTCTGAATATTAACTTGACAACAGACTTCCCCATTTCACTGGCTGGCATTTCCATCCTTTCAGCAGCAAAACAGAAAATTTTGGGTCCTCTCACCTCGACTTCCCTCTCCCATAACCACTTCAGAAAATAAAACCAGCTTTAGTAGAATTACAGCTTGAATGCGATGGAGCAGCGAAGCCTGTGTGCCACAACTACTGAGTCTGTGCTCTAGAGCCCTAGCTCTGCAACAACAGAAGCCACTGCAGTGAGAAGCCCATGCACCACAACTAGAGAGTAGCCCCACAGTAATGAAGACCCAGAACAGTCAAAAATAAATAAATAAAATTAAAGTCACAGCCTAGAATCACAACTTCTTGTGCCACTTTCACAGCAATCACTCCAGTGCAGTCCACCAACATTCATTTAGATGACTGCGGTAGTCTCTGCCTCAATTTCCCTATGGTGTGACCACATATAAAACTAAAATTCTCAATGAGCTTATGGTTGCCAGGGGTCAAGGGAGAGTTAGGGAGTTTGGGATGGATGTGTACATACTGATACATTTTAAATGGATAACCAACAAGGACCTACTGTACAGCACAGGGAACTCTGCTCAATGTTATGTGGTGGCTTGGATGGGAGGGAAGCTCAGGGAGAATGTATACATGTATATATATGGCTAGGTCCTTTTGCTGCTCACCTGAAACTATCACAACGTTGTTAACTGGCTATGACAAAGTGAAAATGAAAGTGTTAGTTACTCAGTAGTGTCTGACTCTTTGTGACTCAATGGACTGTAGCCTGCCATGCTCCTCTGTCCGTGGGATTCTCCAGGCAAGAATACTGGAGTGGATTGCCATTCCCTCCTCCAGGGAATCTTCCCGACCCAGGAATCGAACCTGAGTCTCCTGCATTAACATGCGGGTTCTTTTCTGAGTCACCAGGAAAGCCCCTAACTGTCTATCAGTTCAGTTCAGTCGCTCAGTCGTGTCCGCCTCTCCGCGACCCCATGAATCACAGCACGCCAGGCCTCCCTGTCCATCACCAACTCCCGGAGTTCACTCAAACTCATGTCCACAGAGTTGGTGATGCCATCCAGCTATCTAATTCTCTGTCGTCCCCTTCTCCTCCCGCCCCCAACCTTTCCCAGCATCAGAGTCTTTTCCAATGAGTCAACTCGTCGCATGAGGTGGCCAAAGTATTGGAGTTTCAGCTTTAGCATCAGTCCTTCCAATGAACACCCAGGATTGATCTCCTTTAGAATGGACTGGTTGGATCTCCTTGCAGTACAAGGGACTCTCAAGAGTCTTCTCCAGCACCACAGTACAAAAGCATCAATTCTTCGGTGATCAGCTTTCTTCACAGTCCAATTCTCACATCCATACATGACCACAGGAAAAACCATAGCCTTGACTAGACGGACCTTTGTTGGCAGGGTAATGTCTCTGCTTTTTAATATACTATCATGGTTGGTCATAACTTTCCTTCCAAGGAGTAAGCGTCTTTTAATTTCATGGCTGCAATCAGCATCTGCAGTGATTTTGGAGCCCCAAAAAATAAAGTCTGACACTGTTTCCACTGTTTTTCCATCTATTTCCCATGAAGTGATGGGACCAGATGATCTTTGTTTTCTGAATGTTGATCTTTGTTTTCTGAATGTTGAGCTTCAAGCCAACCTTTTCACTCTCCTCTTTCATTTTCATCAAGAGGCTTTTGAGTTCCTCTTCACTTTCTGCCATAAGGGTGGTGTCATCTGCATATCTGAGGTTATTGATATTTCTCCCGGCGATCTTGATTCCAGCTTGTGCTTCTTCCAGCCCAACGTTCCTCATGATGTACTCTGCATATAAGTTAAATAAGCAGGGTGACAATATACAGCCTTGATGTACTCCTTTTCCTATTTGGAACCAGTCTGTTGTTCCATGTACAGTTCTGACTGTTGCTTCCTGACCTGCATATAGGTTTCTCAAGAGGCAGGTCAGGTGGTCTGGTATTCCCATCTCTTTCAGAATTTTCCACAGTTTATCGTGATCCACACAGTCAAAGGTTTTGGCATAGTCAGTAAAGCAGAAATAGATGTTTATCTGGAACTCTCTTGCTTTCTCCATGATCCAGCAGATGTTGGTAGTTTGATCTCTGGTGCCTCTGCCTTTTCTAAAACCTGCTTGAACATCTGGGAGTTCACGGTTCACATATTGCTGAAGCCTGGCTTGGAGGATTTTGAGCATGACTTTACTAGCGTGTGAGATGAGTGCAATTGTATGGTAGTTTGAGCATTCTTTGGCATTGCCTTTCTTTGGGATTGGAATGAAGACTGACCTCTTCCAGTCCTGTGGCCACTGCTGAGTTTTCCAAATTTGTTGGCATATTGAGTGAAGCACTTTCACAGCATCATCTTTCAGGATTTGAAATAGCTCAACTGGAATTCCATCACCTCCACTAGCTTTGTTCGTAGCGATGCTTTCTAAGGCCCACCTGACTTCACATTCCAAGATGTCTGGCTCTAGGTCAGTGATCACATTATTGTGACTATCTTGGTCGTGAAAACCTTTTTTGTACAGTTCTGTGTATTCTTGCCACCTCTTCTTAATATCTTCTGCTTCTGTTAGTTCCATATCTGTCCTTTATCAAGCCCATCTTTGCATGAAATGTTCCCTTGGAATCTCGAATTTTCTTGAAGAGATCTCTTGTTTTTCCTATTCTGTTGTTTTCCTCTATTTCTTTGCATTGATCGCTGAGGAAGGCTTTCTTATCTCTCCTTGCCATTCTTTGGAACTCTGCATTCAGATGCTTATATCTTTCCTTTTCTCCTTTGGTTTTCGCTTCTCTTCTTTTCACACTATTTGTAAGGCCTCCTCAGACAGCCATTTTGCTTTTTTGCATTTCTTTTCCATGGGGGTGGTCTTGGTCCCTGTCTCCTGTACAATGTCATGAACCTCCGTCCAGAGTTCATCAGGCACTCTATCTATCAGATCTAGTCCCTTAAATCTATTTCTCACTTCCATTGTATAATCATAAGGGATTTGATTTAGGTCATATCTGAATGGTCTAGTGGTTTTCCCTACTTTCTTCAATTTAAGTCTGAATTTGGCAATAAGGAGTTCATGATCTGAGCCACAGTCAGCTCCTGGTCTTGTTTTTGCTAACTGTATACACTTCTTCATCTTTGGCTGCAAAGAATATAATCAATCTGATTTCGGTGTTGACCATCTGGTGATGTCCATGTGTAGAGTCTTCTCTTGTACCCCAATACAAAAAAAGTTAAAAAAAAAAAACACCTAAAATTCTGGTCTATAACCTCTGCAGAAACTGAACCTGATTTATATCCACTTCCAGGTTAGGGTTCAATCAGCCCTCTCCCTCTTTTGCCTGTGAACCTCAGCTTCAGGGATGTGATGGTGCCCAATCCCCTTGTTATTACCAAGCTCTGAATAGGTGGCCTTCATTTATCTTGTGTGGGTGGGCTTGCTTTATTCCCACACCTGCCCTGGCTCTGACTCCACTATGGCTCTGCTTCCTTCACAGTGTGTTCTCTATGCTGCCAGAGGCAGCCTGCTGAGACTTGCACCAAATTTCCCAGAGCTCCTGTCACCCTCAGAGTAGAGGCCAAGACTCTCAGCCGGCCATTTCAGGCCTGAACCCTGTCCCTCTGTTGTCTACCCCCTCAAAGGAAAGAGACTAATGGCTCATTGAACACTCACAGCTCAGCCTCACCTCCAAGCACCTGAACATGCCTGGGATGCCTTTGATCCCTCACCTCTCTGGGTTCTATGGAAATCTTTCCATGTAACTATGGCTTTGATTGAACCTGTCTCCTCAGGGAAGGTTTCCCAGGTGGCTCAGTGGTAAAGAATCCACTTGCCAATGCAGGTGACATGGGTTTGATCCCTGGTTGTGCAGATCCCCTGGAGAAGGAAATGACAACCCATTCCAGTATTCTTGCTGGAAAATCCCATGGACAGAGGAGCCTGGTGGGCTACAGTCCATGAGGTCGCAAAGAATCAGACACAACTGAGCATGTCTCGCCCCAGGATGGAGGTGCTAGTCTCGTCTCCAGCATTCTGCACCCCCAGAGATGAGATGGGACACTGGAAGCTTGGTCCAAAGTGAACAGCTCACAGGAAAAGGCCCCTCTCCTGGGCCATGACTGGCAGAGAGATGACACATTGTAGCATTGAGAATTCTGGGTATTGTAGGCCCCAGTTTGCCTCCGTTCACAGAAGGGAAGCCCCTGGTCAGAAGGTGGAAGTAAACAAATCATTTATTGAGAGCCTATTGTCTTCTTAGCCTGCCAGTTGCTCCCTCAGGCTACATATCACACCTCAGAATCTCTGTAACCAGATGAGGCTGGTACCAAACCCAAGTTCAACTGCTTGCCACTGGAAAAAGCAGACAAATGTTGGTGGGAAAGGAAAAGTTGCTTTATTTAAGAGACCAGTAGTTTGGTGGTGGTCTAATGTCCTAAGATGGTGGACTAATGTCCTAAGACCATCTCCAAGTTGCCGGTTAAGAGACAAAGGATTTAAAGGCTGTGTGAGGAAGTGGGCTGCAGGGTGTGTGATCAGCTTGTGCTCAATTCTCAGATTGGTTGGCTTCAAGGTGAGATTTCAACAGGTTTGGGTCTATCTGCTTGTGGTCAGCAGTTTTCCCCCAGTGGGTGTCTGCTTCCTGTAAAATCTCTAGCAGGCGCTCCATATCCTGAATGAGATAATGCTGATGCTGGCTGTTTTGGAGGTTCACAGCCCGCAAATACCAGCTTCTGAATTTGGGACCTAAGGTCAGCAGCTTCATCTCCATGATGTGGAATGCAAATTGAAAATAAAACTTCTCTTGCAGACCTCTATGAAGTTACTTAAATATTCCTCAAACATAAATGTCCATTCACTAAAACAGTACTCATATCTTGGTGAGGTTACATTATTAAGTGCTTAAACCAGTGCATGGTGCAAGATTAGTGCTGGCTACATGGTCCTTATCATCAGGAACCTGGGCTGTCAAGCACCTATGTGGTGGGAGGTGAGGCAAGGCTGCCTATGTGCAGAGTTCTGGGCAATGTCTATCAAAATTCACACGCACATACCATGGACCTATGAGGAGCCTTAACAGGAATGATTTAAAATTTTATAGGCTGGCAATGTGTACAATCTGTGCCATTTAAAATTCATTTAGGAAAAAAATAATCACACATACAGAATGATGTCATCAATTTCAGGTAGCCAGTTGCATTAGGGGTATGTTCTTCTAGGCAAGATGATTCAAAATTTATAGTTTAAGAAATATTTTCCCTCAGAAGTATGTTTTTTTGAAACAGGCAAGAGCAATTTTTTAACTGCACCCCAAGGCATGTGGAATCCTAGTTCTCCAGCCAGAGATCAAACCCATGCCCCTGCATCAAAAGTGTGGAGTCTTAACCACAGCATAGGGTGGTAGCATAATTTTTCTATAGCTTACTTTCAAATTCACAACCTTTGAACTTACACTAGAACCAATCATGCGTTTGGCTTCAAATTGGCAATGCAATCTACTACATGGTGTCCAGTGTCTGACTTCAGGGCCTGTAACCCCATTACTGATCATGGTATGTTAGCCAGAAAGCCTCACTTATCTAAGCCTCTGTTTCCTCATTTCTGAAAGTGGGAAACAACAGTATTCATAGCACATGGTTGTTGGGATTATTACCTGGAGAATTACATGCCATCCTCTAGTCATTCTCCTAACAGTGCTTCGAACCTTTTGCATTGGAAGACCAGGAAATGACTCCTGACCATCCATACTCTCTTGAGTTGATTCAGAGGCTTTCAGGTGCTCACTTCCTCCAGGAACCAGAGCCTCACCCCCACCAGCCTCCCTGCCCCTACTGTCCTCAGGTAAACTGGCCCTAGGTGGATCTGGGTAGTAAATGAAAGCTCAGCCTGAATTCCCATGACTCAAGCTTACCAGGTTCAGTCTTTAACAGGACACCATCACTTGATACTGGAGTCCAAAGTGAGCACAAAACTCTCAGAAGAGGGAAAAAGTGAAATCAAATTCTATAAGAAAGACTGCTCCATTTATTTAGGTCATCTTTAATTTCTCTGAGTGTCAGGGGATGTTCAACTTTAAGGAATCCAGTATGTTGCACTTTTCTTCCTTTGTGTGCCACTTCTCAAGGATTCTCTGTTCCTTATCAGTTCTTATTCTGGGACCAGTAGAGCTGCATGCAGTTTTCAGGACTGAGATCATGGGAAAGGGTACCTACTTGGATTCCTTTCAGTAACTCCCTTCAGTGATTCTTTTCAGCATCAGCGACCTTGTATGTATTAGACTATCCATTTTGTTGCAACTGATGGAATTTCATTCTTTGTAATAGCTAAGTAATCATTTTAGTAAAAGATATATAAGCCTACATTTCTGCTAATAAAATACCCTTGCTCCACTAGAGACCTGGGTCCCCCGTGTCCTTTCTGTCTTCATTCTCTTCGGAGTGTGGAAGCCTGCCAAGCTCACTTTCTCTCCTGGGCTTTCAAGACCTCCTTGAGAGGACGCCCTGTGCCTTCGTGAGCAGTACAAGTCCTGTGCATGGGCTTCATTGGTTTTCCACGTTACCCAAGAGATACTGCTCTCTCTCTCTCTCTCTCTCCTTTTCCCTCTTTCTTTTCATCGACTCCAGTCCACCAGGCCCTGGTCTGTAAAGAAGACCACATCTGAGCAGAAGTGTTTTTCTGCATTTCAGCTAAACTTTGAAGTTTTCAGTAATACTGAAAAAAAATTTTTGTAGTTTTCAATAAAATAACTGAGGAATGAATATAATCAAAGAACTTGCATATATTTAATTATATTTATTCCTAAGCATTTTACTTTTTATGCTATAGATTTAGAAAATTTAATTATTCAATTGTTTTCTATGTATTACTAATATATAGAACACAGTTCACTTACATCTATAACCCTCTGTCTACCCTATACACATGTGTATTTACAAATCTATATGAAGAGAAAAAGAACTGTAGACAGCACTTTGCTACATTCAACTATGCTAGTGAGTTTTCTGTATCAAATGATATGTGCTTTTTCTTCTTTAACCTGTTAATATGGTGGATAACATTCTTTGTTTTTCTCATATTAAATAAGTCCAACATCACTAAAAGAAATCTCTCTGGTTACGGTATATAATTCTTTTTACACATTGCTGAATTTTATTTGCTAATATTGTCTTAATGATATTTATATTTATTTTCATGAGGTGTGTGTATGCTCAGTTGCATTCGATTCTTTGTAGTCTGCCAGGCTCTATTTTCATGAGGCTGGTTCTAAAAATTTCAGGTGTTTTAGAATGGTCTTTATATTCTATGTTCTCTAAAGAGTGCTGTATTTGGTATGCAGTTCTCATATGTCAATGGGTTTATCTTATCATATGCCTGATAATCACCTAGACTCATTCTTCCACTGATTGCTCCTATTTTTGTTATTTAGGTTGGAGTTGTATTTCTTGTTCTAATAAATACAGTTTCCTTGTATGTCCTGTGTGCTCATCCTTTGGCACTTTTAGACACTGGAGATATAGTCTTTTGCTCTTAAATTTTAACTATCATGAGCTTTATGGAATAGAAGCCTGCAATTCTAAAAGAAATTATTCATCAATTTTCCACACAAAATATTTTGGTTTTTAGTGATACCTTTAAATTGTTCTTGGGACTTCCCCAGCAGTCCAGTGGTTAAGATATCAAACTTCCAACACAGGGGCCACGGGTTTGATTTCTGTTCAGGGAACTAGGTCTCACATGCCATGTGGTACAGTAAAAAAAACGTTTAAAAAAGTATTCTTGCCCATTAAAAAAAAAAACATGCTCCTAATTTATCTTCTGTTGGTTTCCTTATTTCTTTTGCTTCTCTGGTGGTTCAGGTGGTAAAGACTCTGCCACAATGCAGGAGACCTGGGTCCGATCCCTGGGTCTAGAAGATTCCTTGGAGAAGAAAATGGCAACCCACTCCAGTATTCTAGACTGGAGAATACCATGGACAGAGGAGCCTGGTGGGCTGGGACAGTCTATGAGGTTGCAGAGAGTCAGACACAACTGAGCGACTAACAGACAATTTCTTTTACTCTCTGATACTTAATAGTTCTTATTTTAAAACTTACTGAAATTTACCTTATGACTCCAGAGTTTGATTTATCTTGGAGGAATGTACTATGTGTACCTGAAAAGAATGTGTATTCTGCTGTAGACTGAAGTAATATCTTATACATATTTACTGAATCAAGGTAGCTGATAATATTTGTCATGTCTTCTGTATCCTTATTATTTTCCTGCCTATTCTATTAATTATTGAGAGGAAAGAATTTTGAAAGCCTAGCCTTATGTACAAATATACCTGCTATTGCTGCTGCTGCTGCTAAGTCACTTCAGTCGTGTCCGACTCTGTGTGACCCCATAGACGGAAGCCCACCAGGCTCCCCCATCCCTGGGATTCTCCAGGCAAGAACACTGTAGTGGGTTGCCATTTCCTTCTCCAATGTGTGAAAGTGAAAAGTGAAAGTGAACTCTCTCAGTCGTGTCCGACCCCTAGCGACCCCACGGACTGCAGCCCACCAGGCTCCTCCATCCATGGGATTTTCTAGGCAGTAGTACTGGAGTGGCTTGCCATTGCCAAATATACCTAGCATTTATTTATTTATGGCCATTTGGCTTGCAGGATCTTAGTTTGACCAGAGATCAAACCTATGACCCTTGGAGTAAAAGCACAGAATTCTAACCACTGGAGTACCAGGAATCCCCCAGTTAGCATTTTTAAATCTTCTTGATTAAATTACTTGCTTAATATTATAAAATGGCCATATGTTTTCTTTGGTCATATTATTTTTCCTTAAGTTTTTCTTATATTAAAATAACCTCTCCAACACTCTTTTGGTTAGTATTTGCATATTACTTCATTCCATTCCTTTTTACTTAAATTTATACTTGTAATTAAGGATTATTTATTATAGGTTCCATGGAGTTTGCCCAAGAATTTAATCGTCTGAAAAATTTCTCCCTATAGTTTAAATATATGAGAATACTTAAAACAAAAAACTGAAAAATAATTGTAGGAACAAAAGTATAATGTATTCATTCACATCTATCTTCTTAGAGATAAATCAAACAAAGAATAAGCATATAGATGATATTAGTAATATAACATTCAGAAGATACACATTTATCTTGATTTTACACTGTTGAACATTTGAAAAATCACATCACTAAGACAAAAATGAAGCAACAATATAGATAACAAAGTTTCTGAATTCTCTATGAACATATCCATATTTGTTTACTACAGCAGTGCAGTAATAAGATTTATAACAAGATATACATATTTGGTCTTTGTCCAGGTTTCCAGCACAGAACTCATAAAACCTTAGGTCTTTCCTAAGGGAGGAGCCAAATCAAAAACAACATCCGTTTGTGGATGTGACTGGTGATGGAAGTAAGTCCGATGCGATAAAGAGATGTATTGCATAGGAACCTGGAATGTTAGGTCCATAAATCAATTCAAATTGGAAGTGGTCAAACAGGAGATGGCAAGAGTGAATATCAACATTTTAGAAATCAGCGAACTAAAATGGACTGGAGTGGGTGAATTTAACTCAGATGACCATTATATCTACTACTGTGGCAAGAATCCCTTAGAAGAAATGGAGTAGCCATCCAATTTCCTGAAAAACAACTCTGGCAGACATCTTAATTGTTTAGGCTGTAATGCTTGGATGACGTGAGGGCATTTTACAGTTCATTAATTTATTAAGCAAGTTATAGTTTAATGGGCTTCTCAGGTGGTGCTAGCGGTAAAGGATTCACTTTCCAGTGCAGGAGATGCAAGAGAGGTGGGTTCAATCCCTGGGTTGAGAAGATGACCTAGAGTAGGAAATGGCAACCCATTCCAGTATTCTTGCCTAGAAAATTCCATGGACAGGACAGTCTGGTAACTGCAGTTCATGGGGTTGCAGAGTCAGACATGACCGCAGGACAGAGCACATAGTTTAATAGATCTAACTGATGACTGCTCTCAAGTTTCAATAGTAGTTATGTGTTTTGTGCTTGTCTCAGGCTATTGATAACTAATGTCTCCTTTGCCTGTATCAACAGTTATTGTCCTAGCCAGCAAGGAACACTCTTTTTTAAAATCCATATTATATACCTTATTCCTCAATATTCTTTTGCCCAATCATTCCAGGACCAGGCTCCAGGCAACTAGATATCACTCCTGTACACCAAGTCTTTCACCTGAGTTATTCAACTTTATTGTTTTGGTTTAGTCACTAAATGGTGTCCAACCCTTTGTGCCCCATGGGCTGTACCTGCATGGCTCCTCTGTCCATGAGATGTTCCAGCAAGAATATTAGAATGGGTTGCCGTTTCCTATTGAAATAGCCAATCTTAAGCTGTTTGCTCTGCCCTTGCCTTGCCTTGCCTTTTCCTTGAGACCCCGTAAAAGATCTGGCCTAGACTTTCCCTCCCTTATGCATGTAAGTTAAATAAGCAGGGTGACAATATACAGCTTTGTCATACTCTTTTCCCAATTTTGAACCATTCCATTGTTCCATGTCTGGTTCCAACTGTTGCTTCTTGACCTGCACACAGGTTTCTCAGGAGGCAGGTAAAGTGGGCTCGTATTCCCATCTCTTTAAGAATTTTCTGGTTTGTTGTGATCCACACAGTCAAAGGCTTTAGCGTAGTCAATGAAGTAGAAAAAGATGCTTTTCTGGAATTCCCTTACTTTTTCTATGATCCAACGGATGACGGCAATTTGATCTCTGGTTTCTCTGCCTTTTCTAAATCCAACTTGAACATCTCGAAGTTCTTGGTTCACATACTGTTGAAATCTAGCTTAAAGGATGTTGAACATTACCTTGCTAGCTTGTGAAATGAATGCAGTTGTGTGGTAGTTTTAACATCCTTTGAATTGCCTTTCTTTGGGATTGGAATGGAAACTGACCTTTTCTAGTACCGTGGGCACTGCTGAGCTTTCCAAATTTGCTGGCATATTGAGTGCAGCACTAACAGCATCATCTTTTAGGATTTGAAATAGCTCAGCTGGAATTCCAGCACCTTAATAGATTTGTGAGCATCTCAAATTTTATTTCCTGGGAGCAGACTGATCTTCATGGCATATGAAATTATGTCCTTCTCCTGAAATTCACACGAAGTAAAGCCCTTCAGTCCATCTGGGTAGGATTATCACTTTCCTGTATTCCCCAAAGTAATTCATGGATGAAAAATTATTTAAGAGATGGGAATCCCAGACCACCTTACCTGCCTTCTGAGAAATCTGTATGCAGGTCAAGAAGCAACAATTAGAACCAGACATGGAACGACAAACTGGTTCCAAATTGGGAAAGGAGTACATCCGTTCCGTTCCGTCGCTCAGTCGTGTCCAACTCTATGCGACCCTGTGTACTGTAGCCTATCAGGCTTCTCCGTCCATGGGATTCTCCAGGCAAGAATACTGGAGTGGGTTACCGTTTCCTTCTCCAGGGAATCTTCCTGACCCAGGGATCGAACCCGGGTCTCCTGCATTGGAGGCAGACGCTTTAACCTCTGAGCCACCAGGGAAGCAGGCTGTATATTGTCATTCTGCTAATTAATTTATAGGCAGAAAACAGCGTGTGAAATGCCGGACTGGATGAAGCACAAACTGGAATCAAGATTGCCAGGAGAAATAGAAATAACCTCAGATATGCAGATGACACCACCCTTATGTCAGAAATTGAAGAGGAACTGAGGAGCCTCTTGACGAAAGTGAAAGAGGAGAGTGAAAAAACTGGCTTAAAATTCAGCATTCAAATAACTAAGATCATAGCATCCAGTCCCATTACTTCGTGGCAAATAGATGGAGAAACAATGGAAACAGTGACAGACTTTTTCTTGGGCACCAAAATCACTATAGATGGTGACTGCAGCCATGAAATTAAAAGATGCTTGCTCCTTGGAAGAAAAGGTATGACCAACCTAAACAGCATATTAAAAAGCAGAGACATTACTTTACCAACAAAAGTCCATCTAGTCAAAGCTATAGTTTTTCCAGTAGTCATATATGGATGTGAGATTTGGACCATAAAGAAAGTTGAGCGTCAAAGAATGGATGCTTTTGAACTGTGGTGTTGGAGAAGACTCTTTAAGAGTCCCTTGGACTGAAAGAAGATCCAACCAGTTAATCCTAAAGGAAATCAGTCCTGAATAGTCATTGGAAGGACTGATGCTGAAACTCCAACATTTTGGCCACCTGATGCAAAGAACTGTCTCATTGGAAAAGACCCTAATGCTGGGAAAGATTGAAGGCATGAGAAGGGGACAACAGAGGATGAGATGGTTGAATGGTATCAGTGACTGGATGGACATGAGTTTGAGCAAGCTTCGGGAGTTGGTGATGGACATGGAAGCCTGGCGTGCCGCAGTCCATGGGGTCGCAGAGACTCCTACACCCCTGAGCGACTAAACTGAACTGATGCTGTGATAGTCAAGACCGTCAACACCCTTTCCCAGAAGCCTCTAGAGTCCCAGAAACTACATTACCCAGAAAGGTGTGTGCCCAGTTGAGCCAATGACAGGACAGCATAAAGGTATTTCCGTGCCTGTGGCTCTCGTTGGGGCGGGACTTCCGGCGTCCTCCTCCTGGCGGCCATTTATATTACTTTCCTGTGTGTTGTCGCTCGGGAGTGCTACGTTGGGAATGAGGTTACTGAATTAAGAAGGTCCAAGAGGCAGCGCACAGAGGCGGCTCTCAAGTTCGGCGACGCCGTCCGGGGACCCCCGCTCCAGGCCCCAAATCGCGCCCGCTGTGCCCGCTTCCCTCCTCCTCCCGCCGCTCGCGGTCCTGCTCTGGCCACAGAGTCCGATGGCGGCGGCGGCGCTGAGGGATCCGCCTCAGGTAAACGCTGGTCCCCTGGGCCCTTACCATTCTCACCCCACCAGACACTAAAGCCCGAAGTGCGTGGCGGCAACTCACGTGCCTGAAGCCCGGCCCTGGGGTCCAGGCCGGTGAGGCGGTCGTGGGTGGGGCCCTGTGGCTGACGGTGTGATGGAGCGTGGGAGAGGGTAACAGGCGGAGGAACCTGCCTGTGCAAAGGCTTAGAGGTCGGATATAGGCGAGAAGGTCCAGGAAAACTCGCGTGGATCTGGTGTCTGCAGGGAACACAATGTGGTAGAGTGACCTTGATCTAGGGTGGATCTACCTGCAGTGGACTGAAGAGGGTGACTGGGTGGGTAGGCTTCGGTTCCTGGCCAGAGATTGAGGGGTTGAGGCAGGTTGGCCGTGATGTGAACACCGAATCCTAGTCACTAGACCAGTGGTCAGTGACAAGGCTCTGGCCCTTCAGTTTTGCAGGAAAAAAATGCCCACAAAGAGGGGAAGCCGTGAAACAGAGTATTTATTAGGAGGAGAAAAGAGTACAGTACCTTTTGGATAGACCCACCAGCGGACTCAGGGAGAGTCATGCTGTGGTGGTTTGAGTCGCTTTTGTGGGGCATTTATTGCTGATTTCCTTTAGCCAGTCATTTTGATTTGCCTGGTTTTAAGTTGGTATTTGGTGTATTTCAGGATTTTCCTGCGTGTAAGCACATCTTTTAGCCAAGATGAATTCCAGTGAAAAGGCTTATTGGGTAGTTGACATCACCTACTATGAAGTGACGCCCCTTCCCTTTCCAAAGAGGCTTTCTGTGCTGACTTCCAAGGAGCCTTTCTGTGCATGTGTAGTGGGGAGGTCTCCTTAACTTCAAGAATGGAAAATATGTGGTTTCTTATGTTTCATGTGGGCAGGACCCAGCCTCCATCATCCTGCTCCAGACCTACTCAAAAGTGAGAGTCATTTGTGGTGTCTAGAACAGACACCATGTGGACCAGGATTCCAAAGAAGGTTGAGGGAGAGAAGGGTTTTGGCTGCTGAGGGGACAGGGAGGGCAACACAAAAGGGGAAGTGGGTCATGGGCGTGTGTAATCACATGTGCTTCTGGGTGGCTCAAATTGAAGCAAGAATCAATAAAGGTATAAAAGGGGCCTTCAAAGCAACTTTCCACAAGTGCACTTGTGGGAGTGCAGCTGTGGGGACTAAAGGTGTGAGAGAGGTACAGTCTACAGAATCGTGGGTACGTGGAGAGGAGATGTTAGCTCATGGCCCCAGCGTCCTGTTATTGGGGACTGAAGGGTGAAGCCTAAGCCCAAGTTTGGTCGTGTCTGTGAGTCACAACCTAGAGACTCCAGGGGAGTTGATTGACAGAATGGATGGAACCCTACAGGCCAGGACAAAAGCTTGGATGGCATGTCTATGCAGTCCATCCCAATGTTGCTGAGGACTGAACACAGTAAATAAAGGGACCCTGAGGGATAAGGTGGGCATCAGTGACACCTAGGTCTGGAATTCTTGTTCGGTGGAGAGCTTTTGAAGAGGATGAGGGTGGGATAGATGTGTGATGAAATGGATTGTGGGATCCTAGAATGTTCATAGTTTACTCTGTCTCTCATAGAAGTGCAGTGTGACCTTTGAGGATGTGGCTGTGTACTTCTCCTGGGAGGAATGGAGACTCCTTGCTGAGGCCCAGAGAAGCGTGTACCTCGATGTGATGCTGGAGAACTATGCACTTATATCCTCACTGGGTAAGACTCTCACAGCCTTCCCAGTGACCTGGACTAGGCTCTGTCCCATCTCACCCCCCTTTCCCCAGGGGGTGATCTGTTCTTCTACATGTGGAGTGTGAGTACTGCTTGTTTCCCAAGCTTTCTGAGTTGCTGTGATAGCCAGCTAGGACTGGTTTGTTTGCACTGCCCTCTTCTTTCCCCTGCAATACCAGCCCCAGTACCTGTTGTGCAGAACGCTGTTAGGAAAAAGATTCCAAGTCAGTAGTGTTACAGTAAGCTTAATGGATTCTACCTTACTTGCCCTCTCTCTATCTGGGTCAATGTGTCTAGATCCTTTTCAACTCTGTGTCCCTTCTTTTATGCTGAGTTGTGCAGCTTGTGGGATCTTAGTTTACTGACCAGGGACTAAATCAGAGCTCTGGCAGTGAAAGCTTGGAGTCCTGGTCACTAGATTGCTAGGGAACTCACTTGATCCCTTCTTTTTAGCTAACATTTCTTTGTACCTGCTTGTGCTGAACCATGAACTACTTTTCAGTGTCCTCCAAGGTTGGTAGTGTTTAGATTTGCTTTCTCTTTTTTCCCCAGCCTTGTCCAGATATAAAATTATATATCTTGATGTGTAAAAGTTTTGAATTGATATATGAATATAGTATGAAATAATTGTCACAGTGAAATTAGTTAAACATCTATCACCTCATTAAGTTACATTATTGTTGTTGTTACTGTTGTTATACAACATCATTTTTTGTTAATATTTATTTAGACTGTTCCAGGTCTTAACTGTGGGACTCAGGACCTTTTATCTTTGTTGCAGTATGCAGGCTCTTTCTTTGTGTCATTTGTGATCTAATTCCCTGACCAGGGATTGAACCCAGGCCACCTGCTTTGGGATGGCAGAGTCTTAGCCACTGGACCACCAGGGAAGTCCCAGCATCATTGTTAGCTATAGTCACCATGTTTTATATTACATCCTCAGAACTTATTAATCTTATAACTGAACATTTGTACCTTTTGACTAACAATCTCCCTATTTTCCATATTCCCTAGCTCCTAGCGTTTTACTCTGTTTCTCTGATTTTCCCTTATTTAGTTTTTAAAAAGTGTAACCATAGTGGACAAAGATTGTTTCCTTTAAATCTATGCCCTCACCAATACTTCTTGTCTCTGCTCTTTTTTTCCTTTTCTTTTTTTCTCCCCTGCGCTTTTTTGATAGTAGCCATCTTATCAGGTAGACTTCCCTATAGTTCAGATGGTAAAGAATCTCCCTGCAGTGCAGTTTGATCCCTGGGTCGGGAAGATCCTCTGGAGAAGGGTATGGCAATCCACTCCAGTATTCTTGCCTGGAGAATCCTGTGGACAGAGGAGCCTGGTGGGCTACAGTCCATAGGGTCACAAAGAGCTGGACATGACTGAGCAGCTACTACTGCATCTTACCAGATGTGAGGTGTTAGCTCATTGTGGTTTTGATTTGCATTTTCCTGATGGTTAGTGAGATAGTGAGGAGGAATATTTTTTCATGTACCTTTTAGCCATTTGTAGATCTTCTTTGATAAAATGTCTATTTAAGCCCTTTGCTCACTTAAAAATTTTTTTAAATTTTATTTATTTTTAACTCGTGTGTATACTTAGTCACTCAGTCGTGTCTGACTCTTTGAGACCCCATGGACTGTAGCATGCCAGGCTCCTCTATGCATGGGATTCTCAGGCAAGAATACTGGAGTGGGTTGCCATGTCCTTCTCCAGGGAATCTTCCCAACCCAAGGATCAAAACCAGGTCTCCTGCATTGCAGGCAGGTTCTTTACCGTCTGAGCTACCAGGGAAGCCTATTTTTAGCTTAATTTTAATTTACTTATTTATTTTTGGCTGCACTGAATCTGTGTTGCTGCATGCAGGCAAGTGGAGGCTACTCTCTAGTTGCGGTGCGCAGGTTCTCAGTAGTGGCTTCTCTTCTTTTGGCTCATGGGCTCTAGAGCACAGGCTCATTAGTTGCAGGCTCATGGGCCTAGTTGCCTCAAGTCTTGTGGGATCTTCTTGGACCAAGGATTGAACCCGTATCTCCTATAATTGGTAGGCGGATTCTTAACCACTGGACCACCAGGGAAGTTCCTTTTCTCACTTTTTAAACAAATCGTTCTTTTCCTGTTGAATTGTAGAGTACCTTATATATTGAATACTTCAGACGTTAAAATATAAATTTCACCAATAAAATCTATCTGATCATTGCCTGTTTTTGTTGTTGAAGATTCTTGATTCAATTTCCTTATTGGTTTTGGTCTATTAAATTTTTCTATTTATGATTTAAGAATTGATAGGTTGTATGTTTCTAGGAATGTATCTGTTTTTTTAGATACAGCTGTGTGTAACAGCTCCTAGTAATCTTTTATGATTCTTTGGTCCTGTTTTATTTCTCTGTTAATTTATGTGAGATAAAGTCTAGACAAGGGTTTATCAATTTTATTTATCTTTTTATTTATTTATTTTTTGCTCTGCTGGGTCTTTGAGCTGCGTGGGCTCTTTCTAGTAGTGGAGAGTAAGGACTACACTCTAGTTGCGGTGCTTGGGCTTCTCATTGTGGTGGCTTATCTTGTGGAGCACAGGCTCTAGGGCACAAGGTCTTTAGTAGTTGTAGCACGTGGGCTTAGCTGTCCATGGCATGTGGAATTTACCTGGATCAGAGATTGAACCCATGTCTCCTGCATTGACAGGTAAATTCTTTACTACTAAGCCACTGGGGAAGCCCCTATCTTTGAACAAAAACAGCTCTTAGTATTGTTAATCTTTTTATTATCTTTATAGTTTCTATTTCATTTCTTTCTGGTCTGATCTTTTTTTTTATTTGGCCATGCTGTGCAGCATGTGGAAACCTTAGTCTTAATTCTCCTTCCAGGGAAGGAACCTGCACACCCTGCACTGGAAGCATGAAATCCTAACCATTGCGTCTCTAAGGAATTCACCTTTTCTATCTTCGTTTCCTTTGTTTTGATAACTTTGGTCTTAATTTTCTTTTTCTAGTTGCTGGAGGTGTAAAGTTTGGTTATTTATTTGAGATCTTTTGTCTTAATGGTGGCATTTATTTATACTTTTCTCTTAAAGCTGCCTTTGCATATTTCATATGTTTTGTTTATATTTTTGTTTTTCTCAAGGTATGTTTCATTTTCCTTTTGATTTTTCCTTTTACTGATTGATTGGCCAGGAGCATATTGTTTAATGTTCGCATGTCTGAATTTTGAAGCTTTCCTCCTGTTGATGGTTTCTAGTGTTATCCATTGTGTTAGGAAAAGTTACTTCATGTGGTTTCAGTCTTCTGAAATTTGTTAAGACTTGTTTGACATAACATATAATCTAGAGAATATTCTATATGTACTTGAGAGTGTATTCTGCTATAATAGGATGGAATGTTCTATACACATCTGTTACATCCGTTTGGACTAAAGTATTCAAATAACTTTCTATCTGGATATCCACCTATGTTGAAAGGGGGTATTGCAGTTCCTTATAAATATCTTGGAAGGAAAGTTATGACCCATATAGATAGCATATTAAAAAGCAGAGACATTACTTTGCCAACAAAGGACCGTCTAGTCAAGACTATGGTTTTTCCAGTGGTCATGTATGGATGTGAGAGTTGGACTGTTAGAAGGCTGAGCCCCGAAGAATTGATGCTTTTGAACTGTGGTGTTGGAGAAGACTCTTGAGAGTCCCAGTCCAGTCCATCCTAAAGGAGATCTGTCCTGGGTGTTCATTGGAAGGATTGATGCTGAAGCTGAAACTCCAATACTATGGCCACCTCGTGTGAGGAGTTGGCTCATTGGAAAAGACCCTGATGCTGGGAGGGATTGGGGGCAGGAGGAGAAGGGGACGACAGAGGATGAGATGGCTGGATGGCATCACCAACTCGATGGACATGAGTTTGATTGAACTCCGGGAGTTGGTGATGGACAGGGAGACCTGGCGTGCTGTGATTCATGGGGTCGCAAAGAGTTGGACATGACTGAGAGACTGAACTGAACTGAACTGATAAATATCCTGTTGCTGAGACTTCCTTGTGGCCCAGTGGTTAAGATTCTATGCTTCCACTGCAGGGAGCACAGTTCGCTCCCTTGTTGGAGAACTAAGATCCTGCCTCCCATACAGCATCCTGCCCCTTCTGCCTGCCCCCCTCCCCCGCCTCCAATTTTCTCTTGCTGTCTTTTCTGCTTTCAGATCTGGTCATATTTGCTTAATTTTTAAGGTATGATGTGTAAGATATGATATGTGTATGTATGTGTGGTTATAGTTATTACATTCTCATGATGGCTTTATTATTATATAATGGCCTTTGTCTCTTGTGACATTTTTTGATTTAAAGTCTGTCTCACTTAAGTATAGTTTACCCTCTTCACTTCTGATTTCCATTTGTGTGGAGTATCTCTTTCAGTTTCTTCACCTTCAGCCTGTGTGTGTCCTTAAAGCTGAAGTTACTCTGTTATAGGCAGCGTAGAGTTGAGTCTTGTTTTTTTTTTCTGTTCAACCACTTTATATCATTTGATTGGACCTACTGTTATCACCTTATTATTGCCCCCCTATTTTGCAGGTTTTTTCTTCCTTTCTTGCTGTCTTTATGATTTTCTGTGGGACTGTACTTCTAAAGATATATTTATTTATTTAGCTGTGTTGGGTCTTAGTTGCAGCATGCAGGGTCTTCGTTGCATCGGGCAGGATCTTTTGTTGTGGTGTACAACTAGTTGTGGTGCGTGGGCTCTGTAGTTGTGGTCCATGAACTTAGTCGCTCCAAGGCATACAAGATCTTAGTTCCTTGACAAGGGATTGAACCTGCATCCCTTGCATTGCAAGGCAGATTAACCACCTAGGAAGACCTTATGATAAGATACTTTTGTTCCTTTCTCCTATCTTTTGTGTCTCTAGGTTTTTGACTTGTGGTTACCGTAGGCTTATATAAAACATCTTAAAACATTGTATTTTATGCTGATAATACTGTAAATTCAGTCCCATACAAAATGTCTACTCTTATACTTGCCTCACACATATATTTTGTTTTTGGTGTCAGAATTTACATCTTTTTATATTGTATATTGTGTAACCATCAACAAGTTATTGTCGGTATAGTTGCTTTTAATACTCTTATTCTTTATCTTTTATAGTTGAGTGTTTAAGGCAGTTTTACAGTATTAGAGTGTTCTGAATTTGACTATATACTTATTTTTACCAGTGTGTTTTATATTTTAATATGTTTTCATGTTACTGTTGCTGCTGCTAAGTCGCTTCAGTCGTGTCCGACTCTGTGCGACCCCATAGACGGCAGCCCACCAGGCTCCCCCGTCCCTGGGATTCTCCCGGCAAGAACACTGGAGTGGGTTGCCATTACTGTTAGCATATTTTTATTCAGCTTGAAGAAGACTTTGTTAGACTTCCTCATTTCTTTTAGGGTTAGGTCAAGTGGTGATGAACTTCCTCAGTTTTCATTTGTCTAAGAAAGTCTTCCTTATTACTGAAGAATAGCATTGCTGGTAAAATATTCTTGGTTTTCAGTGCCCCCACCCCTTCCCCTTTGGCATTTATAACACGTCTCACTGTCACTGTATGCAGTGTTTTAGCTAAGAAAACCACTTGTATCTTTATGGGGATTCCCTTGTGTGATGACTTTTTTCTTGCAACTTTCAAAATAATTTGTCATCACTTTGAGTTTTATATTAATGTGTCTTGGTGAAGTCCTCTGTGGATTGAATCTGTTTGGGGACTTGCAAGTCTCATGTACCTGAATGTCCATTTCTTTTCCCAGATTTGGGAAGTTTTCACTCATTATTTCTTTAAATAAACTTTCTGCCCCTTCCTCACGCTCTCTTCCTTCTAGGGCTGCCATTCAGTTCAGTTCAGTTCAGTCGCTCAGTCATGTCCGACTCTTTGCAACCCCATGAACCGTAGCACGCCAGGCCTCCCTGTCCATCACCAACTCCCGGAGTCCACCCAAACCCATGTCCATCGAGTCAGTGATGGCATCCAACCATTTCATCCTCTGTCATCCCCTTCTCCTGCCCTCAATCTTTCCCAGTATCAAAGTCTTTTCCAGTGACTCAGCTCCTCACATCAGGTGGCCAAAGTATTGGTGTGTCAGCTTCAACATCAGTCTTTCCAATGAACACCCAGGACTGATCTCCTTTAGGATGGACTGGTTGGATCTCCTTGCAGCCCAAGGGACTCTTAAAGAGTCTTCTCCAACACCACAGTTCAAAAGCATCAATTCTTCGGTGCTCGGCTTTCTTTATAGTCCAACTCTCACATCCATACATGACTACTGGAAAAACCATAACCTTGACTAGAGGGACTTTTGTTGGCAAAGTAATGTCTCTGCTTTTTAATATGCTGTCTATGTTGGTCATAACTTTCCTTCCAAGCAGTAAGCATCTTTTAATTTCTGGCTGTAATCACCATCTGCAATGATTTTGGAGCCCAGAAGAATAAGGTCAGCCACTGTTTCCACTGTTTCCCCATCTATTTCCCATGAAGTGATGGGACCAGATGCCATGATCTTAGTTTCTGAATGTTGAGCTTTAAGCCAACTTTTTCACTCTCCTCTTTCACTTCCATCAAGAGGTTCTTTAGTTCTTCACTTTCTGCCATAAGGGTGGTGTCATCATCATATCTGAGGTTATTGATATTTCTCCTGGCAATCTTGATTCCACCTTGTACTTCCTCCAGCCCAGCATTTCTCATGATGTACTCTGCATAGAAGTTAAATAAGCAGGGTGACAATATACACCCTTGATGTACTCCTTTTCCTGTTTGGAACCAGTCTGTTGTTCCATGTCCAGTTCTAACTGTTGCTTCCTGACCTGCATACAGGTTTCTCAAGAGGCAGGTCAGGTGCTCTGGTATTCCCATCTCTTTCAGAATTTTCCAATATGCAAATATTATTTTAACAGTGTCCCGTAATTCATGTAGACTTTTTTCTTTCCTCTTTTTAGTCATTTTATCTTTTTTCTCCTTTGACTGGATAATTTCAGAGACTTACTTTCCATTTCATAGTCATTGTTTTGATTGATCAAATTAGCTATTAATGCTCTACATTTCATTCATCATACCCTTCAGCATAATTTCTGTTTGGTTCTTTTTCATATTTTTCTGAATCTCTGTTTAAAGCCTTGTTTTACTTGTATATCATTTTCCTTATTTTGTTGAATTGTCTGTGTTTTCTGGTAGCTTACTGAGCTTCATTAAAACAATTATTGTGAGACTTAGAGAATGAACTTATGATTCCTGGGTGGGGAAAATGGGGTGAAGGGATAGTTGCGAAGTTTGGGATCTACTTGTATACTATGCTATATTTAAAATGGATAACCACAAGGACCGATTGTAGAGCACAGAGAACTTTTCTCAGTGTTATGTGGCAGCCTGACTGAGAGGAAGTTTAGGGAAAAATAGATCCATTGTGTATGAATGGCTGAGTCCCTTTGGTCTCCACCTGAAACTGTCACAACGTTGTTAATCAGCTATACTCTATACTCCAATATAAAATAAAAAATTAAAAAACCACAAATTATTGTGAGAGACTTCCTTGGCAGGCCAGTAGTTAAGACTCTGTGCTTTCATTGCTGGGGGCATGGCTTCCATCCTTGCTTGGGGAACTAAAAGCCTGCATGCTTTGTGGCCTGGTCAGATTATATTACAAAGCTGCAGTCATCAAGACGGTATGGTCCTGGCACAAAAGCAGAAATATAGGCCAATGGAACAAGATAGCCCAGAAATAAACCCATGCACTTATTGGTACCTTAATTTTGACAAAGGAGGCAAGAATATACAGTGGGGCAGAGACAGTGTCTTCAATAAGTAGTGCTGGGAAAACTGGACAGCTACATGTAAAAGAATGAAAGTAGAACACTTCCTAATACCATACATAAAGATAAACTCAAAATGGATTAAAGACCTAAATGTAAGACCAGAAAATATAAAACTCTTAGAGGAAAACATAGCACTCAGTGACATAAATCAAAGCAAGATCCTCTATGATCCACCTCCTAGAATAATGGAAGTAAGAACGAAAGTAAGCAAGTGGGACCTAATTAAACCTAAAAGCTTTTGCACAGCAAAGGAGACTATAAACAAGGTGAAAAGACAGTCCTCAGAGTGGGAGAAAATAATAGTAGCAAATGAAACCACTGACAAAAGATTAATTTCCAAAATATGCAGGCAGCTCATACAGTTCAATACCAGAAAAACAACCCAATCAAAGAGTGGGAAAAAGACCTAGACATTTCTCCAAAGAAGACATACAGATGGCTAACAAACACATGAAAAGGTGCTCAACATCACTCATTAATAGAGAAATGCAAATCAGAACTACAATGAGATATCACCTTCACTGGTCAGAATGACCATCATCGAAAAATCTACAAACAGCAAATGCTGGAGAATGTGTGGAGAAAAGGGAACCCTCTTGCACTGTTGGTGGGAATGTAAATTGATACAGCCACTATGGAAGATGATGTGGAGATTTATTCAAAAGCTAGTAATAAAACCACCATATGACCCAGCAATCCCACTCCTAGGCATATACCCTGAGGAAGCTAAAACAGAAAAAGACAGATGTACCCCAATGTTCATGCAGCACTATTTACAATAGCTAGAACATGAAAGCAATCTAGATGTCCATCAACAAATTAATGGATAAAGAAGTTGTGGTACATATGGACAATGGACTATTACTCAGACATAAAAAAGAATGCATTTGAATCAGTTCTAATGAGGTGGATGAACCTAGAGCCTATTATAAAGAGTGAGGTAAGTCAGAAAGAGAAAGACAAATATTGTATACTAACACATGTATATGGAATCTAGGAAGATGGTACTGAAAAATTTATTTTCAGGGCAGCAGTGGAGAAACAGACATAGAGAACAGACTTATGGACACGGGGAGAGGGGAGGAGAGGGTAAGATGTATGGAGAGAATAACGTGGAAACTTATATTCCCATATGTAAAATAGGGAACCAATGGGAATTTTCTGTATGTCTCAGGGAACTCAAACAGGGGCTGTGTATCAACCTAGAGGGATGGGATGGGGAGAGAGGCAGGAGGGGGAAGGTTCAAGAGCCAGAGGACATACGCTTATTCATGTTGAGGTTAGACAGAAAACAACAAAACTCTGTAAAGCAGTTATCCTTCAATTAAAAAATAGATTTTTTTTAAAGTTAAAAAATTATTATAAATTTTTTGTTTGACAGATTGTAGATCTCCATCTCTTTGGGGCAACTGATTATTGTTCCTTCAGGGGTGTCATGTTTCCTCGATTATTGTGTTTGTGTTTCCTGAAGCCTTATGATGATTAGTACATTTCATGGAGCACTTATTTCTTTCAGGCTTTACGTAAGGTTTTGGTGGGCAAGATCCTCACCTCTGGGTGTGAGTGTGCTAGCTTGATGGACAGTGGCTGCTGCACCCACAGCAAAGCCCAGTGGCTTTGTGTTTGCAGCTCTGTCACCTGAGGTCAGTGTCAGCACAGATTGCAGGGTTCTCAGTAGGTAAAGCCATGGGTGTCCACAGTAATAGAGAAGACTGCTAGGGCTCTCCTGATTTTTTTCTCCTATGGGAAATGTTTTGACTGAGTGGGTCCCTCTTAATGCGGAGTTTAGCTCTTGGAGGGGGAATGCTTCATAGTGCTGATGGCATTGATATCTGATGTGTGGATTCTGTGGAGCAGATATAGATCTGGACTCTAGGATGTGAATAGATGTAAGGCAGTAGCACTTCTAGGGTCCCAGACACTGAATAGTCTCTCAGTGTTGACTTCACTTTGTGGAATGCAGTGGCACACTGAGCAGTGGTGGAACCTTGACCAGAGTATGGGTACACACAGAGAGATAGTGTCTCTGGGGTTTGAGGAACTAGCTCACCCACAGTGGCCATGAATCTGGCGCCTGAGACATTCAGACATTCAGGTGATAGATGTGGGGTCAGGTTATAGAATATGAACATCTGTAGTTCAGGTGGGGCTCAAGGGTTTGGGGTGAGTGCAGGATTTATGGGGATGGCAGCTGTGGTTCTGAAATAGAGCAGTAGCTACTTTTGTGGGGACAGGGATGACTCAGCATATTATTCTCTTGCAGGTGCCTTATGGTGGTGGCTATTAGTTACCTTAGTGTGAGAGCTTCCAGTGCCCCTCTGCAGAGCAGGCAGCTGGGGTTCACACGTGTAAACACTTGCCTTCCTCTGCTCTGCAAACTTTGGGGTCTGCAAGTGGCAGGGCTTGTTGAGATTCTCTAAGGTAAAAGCTACTGAGATCCTTTGCAGTGCAGGTCATTGGGAATGTGACAGCAGCCACCATTTGGCTGATGCACTTAGTTCCCACCCTTCATCTTATTTCCTGTCCATCCCCACGTTTTTGTTAAGGTAATATCTTTAGTGATCATTTTCATGTTTTGCTGCAGTATCTTAATTAGATTTCTGAGTCCTCCAAGGGCAACTTCTGTTTGCTTTTGTGCATTTTTTGTTGGTGGTGAAGGCTTGTGTCCTCTGCTGTTTTGCTGATATCCCGCTTCTGGATCTTTTTTCTGCATCTGTTATGTGCTGAGTTTCTTTGTGATGGTACAAGCTGTTCATCTGTCCTGTTTTTCCATTAGGATTTTTATCCTGAATGTCCTGTGCAGTTGCTTAACTAGTGCTTGTAGATGGCCCAGGATTGACATGACTCCAGTCATGGTGAGGTGGGCTCAGAGGGGGCCTGGTCCTGGTGAATGGCAGCTGAGGAGAGTGTGGCATCAGACTGTGTTCAGATCATTGCAGGAACCTGTCTTTGTTCAATCAGGGTTTAGGTGCCATTTCCAATGCATGGCCATACTACTTCTATCATTTCTTTTCCACTGTTAACACTTGACTGACTTGCCGTTTGTATTGCTTGTCATTCCTACTGTGGCTTTACCCAGGGATAATCTGGACTGATTATTTGGACTCCACATCACTGGACTTCACTCCTCTCTGGACTCCACATCTCTCCCATTTTTCTCACTACTCTTTCTTTAGTACTCACCAACGTTGATTGTGCTACGATATGTTCACATTTCCCTGAATTGGCTTCGAATAGCAGCTGTTATGTTGCTGTGGGATTTCAATGAGCTTAGATGACCTTTTCTACACAGTCTCAGCAGAAAAGTCCTACAGGAAGCCACTGGAAAATGAGTGAGTCATAGACCCTGCCTCTCTTCCTTGTGTACTACCCTGTTTTTGTTTTTTTCTCCTGATGAGGTCTCCACTATTGTGTGACCTTGAGGCTCAGTAATGTACAACAGTTGGCTGTTCCTCCAATTGGATTCCAAGTCCTGTATCTTGAGAAGCATCTCATAGACTTGTACCTGGATGAGATAGGTACACATTAGTGATGAGCTGTACCCTTCTCTATAGTCAATATGTACTTGACCTGCATTTCTTTCTGTTCAGGTTGCTGCTGTGGGACAGAGAATACAGAGGCACCTTCTGAACAGATCACTTCTCTAGGAGTGTCACAGGCTAGGACTCCAAAGGCAACTTTGTCTTCCCAGAAGATGCATCCTTGTGACACTTGTGGTCCAGTCTTGAAAAAAGTTTTCCACTTGGCTGAGCACCAGGAAACACAACACATCCAGAAACTGTTGAGGTGTGGAGCATGTGTGAAACAGTTTTGTTTTAGTGCAAATTTTCAGCAGCACCAGGAACAGCACATGGGAGAGAAAACCCTCAGAAGTAGTGTGGATGAGGCCAAGTTTTTCAGGAGCTGCAGATTCCATGTGTTACAGAAGCCATTTACCTGCAGGGAGTTTGAAAAGGACTTCCCGACCATTATGGGACACCTGCAGCAACAGGCCACTTATACTGTGGAGAAGCCAAACACAGTCACCCAGTGTGAGTCAACTTTACAGAGCAGAAGTCATCACACCTCAGGAAAATGCAAGAAAGCCCTCAGCCCCAGACACGCAGTTGTTCAGGATCAGGGTGTCCATACTGGAATACCTTGTTTTGTGTGCAGTGAATGTGGGAAAGCATTCAGGTACAAATCATCATTTGTTTTGCACCAGAGAGTGCACACTGGAAAAAACCTTCATGTGTGTGGTGAATGTGGGAAATCCTTTAGGCGAAGCTCAGTTCTCTATAAACATCGAAGAGTTCATATTGGGGCAAGGCAATACAAGTGCAGCAAATGTGGGAAATCCTTAAGTCACAAGTCTGTCCTCATTTCTCCCCAACTATGGTGCAGTGGAGAAAAGAGTTACGTGTGCAGTGAATGTTCGAAATTTTTTAGCCATAGCTCAGTATTCATTCCACACAGGAGAGTTCAAACTGGAGAACGACCTTACAAGTGTAGTGACTGTGTGAAATCTTTTACTTCAATGTCTGCACTCTGTTATCATCAGAGATCCCACACTGGAGAACGACCTTACATATGCAGTGATTGTGGGAAATCTTTTATCTCTAGCTCTGATCTCCGTTATCATCAGAGAGTTCATTCTGGAGAAAGGCCTCATGAGTGCAGTGAATGTGGGAAATCTTTTATCACTCGTACTGCTCTCCGTTACCATCACAGAGTTCACACTGGAGAAAGGCCTTACAAGTGTAGTGAATGTGGGAAATCCTTTACCCGAAAAAATAACCTAATTATACATGTAAGAGTTCACTCAGGAGAAAGGCCTTATGAGTGTAGTGAATGTGGGAAATCTTTTACTTTTAGCTCTAGCCTTCGTTATCATCACAGAGTCCACACTGGAGAAAGACCATATGAATGCACTGAATGTGGGAAATCTTTTAACAATAGGTGGACCCTCATTCGACACCGGAGAATTCACACAGGAGAAAAGCCTTATGTGTGCAATAAATGTGGGAAATCTTTTTCCTGTAGCTCCACCCTCCAGTATCATGAGCGAGGTCACCTTGGGGAAAGGCCTTACGGGTGTGATGAATGTGGGAGATCTTTTACTACTAGCTCTGCCCTCCGTTATCATCAGAGAATTCACACAGGAGAAAGGCCTTATGAGTGCAATGAATGTGGGAAATCTTTTATCTCTAAGTCTGACCTCCATTATCATCAGAGGGTTCATTCTGGAGAAAGGCCATATGAGTGCAGTGAATGTGGGAAATCCTTTATCCGAAGGAATAACCTGCTTTTACACCAGAGAGTTCACACAGGAGAAAGACCTTACAAGTGTAGCGAATGCGAGAAATCTTTTAACAATAGATGGACACTCATTCAACACCAGAGAGTTCATACAGGAGAAAAGCCTTATGTGTGCAGTGAGTGTGGGAAATCTTTTACCTCTAGCTCCACGCTATGTTATCATCAGAGAGTTCATGCAGGAAAAAGGCCTTATGAATGCAATGAATGTGGGAAATCTTTCACCTCTAGTTCTACCCTCCGTTATCATCAGAGAGTTCACACAGGAGAAAGACCTTATGAGTGCAGGGAGTGTGGGAAATCTTTTACTTTTAGTGCCAGCCTCCGTTATCATCACAGAGTGCACACTGGAGAAAGGCCTTATGAGTGCAATGAATGTGGGAAATCCTTTAAGGATAGATCACAATTCAATAAACACAGGAGAGCTCACACTGGAGAAAGACCTTATGAGTGTGGTGAATGTGGGAAATCTTTTAGCCAAAAATCTTCCCTCTCAACACACCAGAAAATTCATAATAGAGAACGGTCTTATGAGTGTAGTGCGTGTGGCAAATCTTTCACCTCTGTCTCTGGCCTTGGTTATCATCAGAGAGTTCACAGGGGAGAAAAGCCTTATCAGTGCAACGAATGTGGGAAGTCCTTTACCAATAGCTCTATACTGATTAGACACCAGAGAGTTCACACAGGAGAGAGACCTTATGTGTGCAGTGAATGTGGGAAATCTTTTACTAGTAGTGCCACACTTTCTTATCATCAGAGAGTTCATGCAGGCAAAAGGCCATATGAATGCAGCAAATGTGGAAAATCTTTTACCTCCAGTTCTACCCTTCGTTATCATCAGAGAGTTCATGCAGGAGATAGGCCTTATGAGTGCAGTGAATGTGGGAAATCTTTTATCTCTAGCTCCAAACTCCGTTACCATCAGAGAGTTCACACAGGAGAAAGGCCTTACGTGTGCAGTGAATGTGGGAAATCCTTTAGAGACAGTTCCCAGTTTAGTCAACACCGGAGAGGTCACACAGGGGAAAGACCTTATGAGTGTAGAGAATGTGGGAAATTTTTTATGCGAAAATCTACCCTTTCTCAACATCAGAGAGTTCACACTCGAGAAAGGCCTTAGATGTTTAGGGAATGTGCAGTTTTCTTGTTCAGTGTAAGGATACCAAAGGAAGCTGAGAATTCATCTGTCTGAATTAGCTCCCAGACATGATTTTCAGTTATGTGGGAAATGTGTGGCTATGTGGCAGTCTCTAATCTCTCCAGGGTTCTTCCCACATATATGTCACTCCCATCTCTGTGGTCAAAACCATTTCACATCTAGCCCTTGGCAGGTCCACCTAGTGTGCTCAGGGAGACTTACTGTGTCCTCCCATGTTTTAGCCAAGTTAGGAGTCACTTGAGGCCTACGGTGCCAACTTTCACCTGACTGTCTTGGACATGGACCTGGTCAGTGTCAGCCCAGAAACTATCAGAAGTTCAGCTAGCAGCTTGCAGAGAATAGCAGCAGGGATGTGTTGATCTCATGTGATACTGGTAATAAGGTTTTCCATTTTCCAAACGATGAATAACTACTTGCTACAGATTGCTTTGGCTTATACAATAATCAAGATCTTCTAAGCTCTTAAGTCCTCTTTCATCTTGGACGTTCTATTAACTGTGCAGGTAATTGACAGATTTGTGCTGTGTAAGCATAAATGGGAGAACAGTTTTTAGGGGTCTCAAAGTTTCTGTCTGAGGGGGGATGGGATGTTGACAAGAGCTTGCCAGTTATGACCAAGTCTGGAAAGATTGCAGGGATTTCAGGTTTTCACTTGAAGTCTGGAGGCTTTGTTTTAGGATTCTCCTAGGTGACACTGAGAAGCAGGCAGATGTGAGAATCTCAAGTGCTTCTGAGCATAGCATTAATTTTTTTCCTTACTAAATGGAGAGATCCCAAGGTGTTTCAGCACTGTGGAGGGACATTTTCCCCAGGTCTTCAGAGAGCCATGTTCCCTGATTAGTGTAGCTGGTTGTAATACCACTGGGTCCATAACTGGTGCAGAAACAGATTTGTAGGGAGAGGAGGACTGCAGCCAACTAGTGTAATGTGCTGCTTCTAAACATGCATCCACAAATGTCCATATAAAAGTGATAGTTTCTCTGTATTGTTCATCTCAAGGCCATTACCACATGGACTGGAAGAAAATTAAAAAGGGGTCTAGTCCCTGGCTGTGGCTCTTGTGACCCAGACTGCATTTCCGTTGACTTTCAGTGGAAATGTTCTCTATTAACTTACCATATTTGTTGACACTGATGCAAGTTTGACAAATACCCCTGCCCCCCAGGGCATAAAGAGAGATGATGGAGTGTATGGTTGCCGTACCTCTCTGTCAAAAAGACTGGGGCATAGAGATCTTTAAATTGAGTTATTTTTTAAAGCTTTGCTGCTGCTGAGTCACCTCAGTCGTGTCCGACTCTGTGTGACCCCATAGACAGAAGCCCACAGGCTCCCCCGTCCCTGGGATTCTCCAGGCAAGAACACTGGAGTGGGTTGCCATTTCCTTCTCCAACCAATTTAGTGCTACCAACCTGAATAACAGATTTTCATTAATATATGTATATAACAACAACAAAAAAGCCAGAGCTAAGAGTTTTGGTTAGTCAATTAAAATGTGTCAAAAGAATTCCAAAATGATTAACGCTAAATATACTTAACAGTCTAGTTTCTGAATACTCTAAAAACACTAACCACTTTAAATAAGATCACCCAAGAAAGAGTATCTTTCAAAAATGAGGATAAAATTTAGATAAAATGTAATTCTTCAAAGAACTTTTGACTTTTAAGGGTATACACAGTCATTATGATTTCAGTTATTATTTCTAAACAAATTTATACTTTTGTTTCCTTATATAATAAATGCTTATTACCAATGAGCCATAGAAAATGCCATACAACTGACCAGATAGTTACTTCACATTTTATAAAATACTTAATGACACTGAAAATATATTGTGAACTTTTCAAACATGTAAACATAAACCAGGACAATCTGATATGTAATATTTGTGTCCCAAAATGAAAATTACAAAACACAAAAAGCAAAAGAATGACATCATTATTGTCACTGCTGCTGCTGCTGCTAAGTCACTTCAGTCGTGTCCGACTCTGTGTGACCCCATAGACGGCAGCCCACCAGGCTCCCCGGTAAAAATAAATATTTGATATAAGCTCAAATATGCTCACAAAGTAACTAAAAAAAAAAATTGAAAAAAATTACTAAATTATAATATCTGTGGCTTCCCTGATGGCTCAACAGTAAAGAATCTGCATGCAGTGCAGAAGATACAGGAGACCAGGGTTCAATCCCTGGGTTGGGAAGATCCCCCTGGAGGAGGAAATGGCAACCCACTAGAGTATTCTTGCCTGGAAAATTCCGTGGACAGAGGAACCCCGAGGGCTACAGTCTGGGTCACAAAGGGTCAGCTACGACTGAGCTGTGAACACACACACACACACAGTATAATTTACATTTGCTAAACCAAGTGTATTTAAAGTACAATTTGACAAGTTTTGATATAGGCGTGAACCTCTGAGACTATCACCGTAGTTCTGATAGTGACCATATCTGTCATGGTGTATTTACCTCATTTGTTCTGTAATCTCCTTGCCATTCTCACCTTTCCAAGTAACCATTGATTTACTTTCCTTAAAATAGGTACCTTGTGTTTTCTTGATATTGGAATCATATGCTATTTACCATATTTTTCTTTCCTTATATATTTTAATTACTTTGAGATTCATCAGTGATGTATAGTGCTTTTTGTTTTTTGACTGATATAGTTTTCTATATGCCACAGTTAGTTTATCCATTCTCTTTATGGGTATTTGACTTGTTTCTAGAATTTGACTTCTGAAAATAAAGCTAGTATAAAAATTGTGTTAGCTCTTTGTATGAACATGTGTTTATCTTTTGTCAGTAACTTAGAATGCAGCATATGAGCCACGGCTGTTTCACTCTTGTTGGCTGCAGTGGGTTTTTATTGCAGGCCGAGGGCTTAGTTGCCCTGCACTTGTGGAATCTTAGTTCCCTGACCAGGGCTTTAACCCCAACCCCTGCATTGGAAGGAGGGTTCTTAAACACTGGCCCACCAGGGAAGTCCCACAACAGTTTTACTTTTGAAGAAGCTAACATTGTGATCTAAAATGATTGTGCCTTTTGCATCTTCAGTTCAGTCGCTCAGTCGTGTCCGACTCTTTGCAACCCCATGGATCACAGCACGCCAGGCCTCCCTGTCCATCACCAACTCCTGGAGTTCACTCAAACTCATGTCCATTGAATCGGTGATGCCATCCAGCCATCTCATTCTCTGTCGTCCCCGTCTCCTCCCACCCCCAATTCTTTCTAGCATCAGACTCTTTTCCAGCTTACTAGCAATATATTGAGAATTCCACCTCTCCCATATTCTGAATACTTGGTTTATTGATTGCTAAATTTTAGCTTTTTTTTTTTTTAGAGGTATATCACTTTTTAATTGAGTTTCTTTAAGGATTCATGATGAGCAGTTTTTCAGATATTCATTTCCTATCTATGTATCTTTGTTAAAATGTCTGCTTAAATCTTTTTCTTTGTTTGCCTTTGGCTATTTTCCTTTAACAAATAGGACAATGAAACCACAAAGACGTATGTTGGAATTTCACTCATTTTTAAATATTGTGAGTGATTTTTGCTTTATGGAATAACTTTTCAATACTGGCAGAATTTTCTAACCCAAAAAGTTTTTTTTCCCCCAGTGTTCACAGTACAGTGGATACTTAGACATATGGTTTTAAATTTTACCTGCACTGTTAACATATTCTCTGTCACGTTCTTGCTTTTAGTCACTTAAGAATACAATAAAGCCTTGCTTTATTGTCCTTATGCTTTTTCTTGGTTCTATCACCATAGAAGTTGGTGGATTGGAGATGGGGACAAGGTTTCATCAGGATGGACTGGTCTATTTTGAGTCCCAAAGCTTGGTTGGGAGGGAATGGAGGTAAGTGGTCAGACTCCCCAAGTCCTCATCCAGGCTACCTGGGTTTAAATTCTGTATCCCTGATTAAGGAACCACAAGCAAACACTCTTCCCCAAGCCCTTTTCCTTTTATGTAAGATGGAAATTAGGAGCTGCCCTGCCTCTGATCCATTGAAAGATGTGTAGAGGTGAGCTGTCCATTCCCATGCAGCTTCCTCTACAGGTGAGATCCTGGTGCCAGGAAACTTTATCTCCCCCTGATATCCTCAGACCCCTATATCACCAGGTGCATGCATTTCAGAAATAAATGGGGTTTCTCATAATTCCTGATCTGGGTCAGCCTGCAGGAACTTACCTGCATCGAGAAGGGGGCTGCTGGTTACTGAGGTCTCAATGTGGATTCGCCAGTGGGAAATAACCTGGGAAACTTGCTAAAGCTCCCTAATTCTCATTTGGCTGACTTTGACATTGAGGTGTTAACTTTGGCCTTGGGAGGATCAATAAAAATGACACAACACTGAGCACTTACACCAAATTCTAGGCTTCGTATTTTGAACTTGTACGTGCTATTTATTTAAAAAATGTTATATAAAATATTTTTGTAACTCTCCTTTTCTCAATTATCTTATTGTACTTAACTAACTTATTCTTTTTTATTGTATTAGTTATATTCTTATTTTATTGCATTTTGTAGAGTGCCATGTAAATTAAATGCCATGTAAATACACTGTGAAATTTTACTCAGTCTATATGTGTTCATGGTTATAGCTTATTTTTCCTGAATCCATTGACTCTTGAGATTGAGAGCACACTCACCAATTGACGGATTACCACAGAAGCATTTTGATTCTTTTTCAACTGTACTGAGAGATCGCTTCTCTCTATTTGCCCTAGTTGGTGAATTAATTCTCTTCAGATCCTCTTTAAACAAATTTTATTTATTATACTGAAATGCAAAATGACCGATTCTATTACAGTAAATTTGTTCTTTCCCCTGAAAGTCAATACAAGTTTTGTTTATTTAAAAATAAAATTTTAATCTAAGATGATATAAACAAGAGATAACTGCTTAGAAAGACAGACAACATTCTTATTTCAATGAATAATCATTTGATTGTACTGGAAAGGTTCCACATAAGCTTTTTAAAAAATTCAGTGAAATGCAACTGATAGATGTGATAAAGTAATAAGAATTATAATGGTGTAAGTATTCTATAGTCAGAGTGTTTTGGAAACATTTTAAATTATCAGGGCACCTTAATTCTGCCTGGTTATAGGTAAATTTTGAAATCAAAATGAATTTTTCACGAATTATTGTATAGCATTTGGATAGTTTTCACAAAAATTGCCTGTTACAAAATATTGCCCAACATTTTATGGATACTTAAAATACAATTTTTTTGTTGTTTTATACAAGTCATTTTTGTCATTTGAATGCTTTTGTATTTTGTTGCAGCAGTGAAAGCTCAGAATCCTAACCATTAGGCCACCAGGGAACTCTGTATTTTTATTTACAAAAATCAAAATTATATTTATGGCCTTAAATTGGAGCTTACCTTTGTAATGACTTGCACACCTTAATTTATTTAAAAATTTTTTTTTTTACATTTTTATTATAAAAGCTACAGGTGTACAGTATCGTGAGTCGTAAATTTAAAGGTTATACTCCATTTATAGTTATTATGAAATATTGGCTATATTCTCCGTGTTGTACAGAATATCCTTGTAGTTTATTTTATACCTAATTTTTTGTACCCACGCTATAGATGCACTTGTGGCACCCACTGTCCTCTCTGATTTACTATTGGCATTATCATCATGTTCAGGATTCCGCCTCAGTTCAGTTCAGTCGCTCAGTCGTGTCCGACTCTTTGCGACCCCATGAGTCACAGCACGTCAGTCCTCCCTGGCCATCACCAACTCCCGGAGTTCACTCAAATTCATGTCTATCGAGTCAGTGATGCCATCCAGCCATCTCATTCTCTGCCGTCCCCGTCTCCTCCCGCCCCCAATCCCTCCCAGCATCAGAGTCTTTTCCAGTGAGTCAACTCGTCGCATGAGGTGGCCAAAGTATTGGAGTTTCAGCGTTAGCATCAGTCCTTCCAATGAACACCCAGGACTGATCTCCTTTAGAAAGGACTGGTTGGATCTCCTTGCAGTCCAAGGGACTCTGAAGAGTCTTCTCCAACACCACAGTTCAAAAGCATCAATTCTTTGGCAATCAGCTTCCTTTACAGTCCAACTCTCACATCCATACATGACTACTGGAAAAACCATAGCCTTGACTAGACAGACCTTTGTTGGCAAAGTAATGTCTCTGCTTTTTAATATGCTACTAATATGAATAGAACCTCCCCCTGGTCCACACACTGTCCACCAGGTTTTGTAGATGTGTCTATCCAGAGATCCTCCCCATAGTTCCAGACCTGTGTATCCGGCTACCTGCTAAATAACTCCATTCTTTTCTTTTCTGAAATATACCCTCAAAAGGAAACTGCTGATACCCCAATGAGAATTATTACCACTACAGAACACCCAACATCGTTGATGGAGCTTCTGTCCTACCACCTCGCAACACCAAAAATCTTGGTGTCAAAACCTGACTCCCACCTTACTTTCTCCCACAATCAGAAAAACCAGGCTATCTTGTTTTAAAAAGTGATTCCAAAGTTCGCTTCTTCCACAACCACAACAATGGTTCACACTTACAACGCTCACCCCTCACTCCTGTATTTCCCACTTCCCCCTTTTGTAATGGAAATGTCTGTCCTTTGCCTGTTTCAGTATTACATTTTCAAAGCATGAAACCTTTGGTTTCACAGCTGGAGAGCAATTCTGCCTCAGGGTTAATTGTACATTCAGTTCAGTTCAGTTCAATTCAATTGCTCAGACGTGTCCGACTCATTGCGACCCCATGAATCACAGCATGCCAGGCCTCCCTGTCCATCACCAACTCCCGGAGTTCACTCAAACTCATATCCATCGAGTTGGTGATGCCATCCAGCCATCTCAGGTCTCAGTCATATCTGAGTTAGATGATATGTAGATGAGTCTTTGAAACTTTCTAATAGAACATTAAAACTTACTATAAAGTTACACACTTTTTCTTTCATTTTCCTTTCTGTGTTCATTGAAGAATGTAAGCTGCGTGAAAAAAGAACAGGTTTTCATCTGTCGTGGTTTCCATACACCTAAAACAGTGCCTGACACTATATTTTGCATAATGAAAATTTACTAGAACCGTGAATAAACATGATACTCCAAAATCTTGTTCACATTTACTAGTTTTGGCTACTTTTAAAAAATAAAGTTAATTAAAGTTTTTTTTTCTTTTTCCATTTATTTTCATTGCACAGGGTCTTCCTTACTGGGCACTGGCTTTCTCTAGTTTCAGCGAGCAGGAGCTTCTCTTGTTGCAGAGCAGAGACACAATAGTTGTGGCACACTGGCCTACTTGCCCCGAGGCATGTAGAAATCTTCCCAAACCAGGGGTGGAATCCATTTCCCCTGCTGTGGCAGGCGGATTCTTATTAATGTACTATCAGGAAAGTCCTAGCTTAGCTAATCTTAACGTCCATGTCAATTCTTTCTCCAAGCTGGTATTAATGTTTTCAAGAATAAAAGCACTACTGAAAATTCCATGATGTCTTCAACATCACTTGCTGTATCCCCAAGGTGGTATCTGCTACTGTCTTTGAATAACAGCACATATATTAATAACTTTCTGAAACTTGCATGTCAAAACTTTGTGATATTATCTCATTTCCCTATAAAGAAGTGTGCCTGCAGTCACTGGAAAATGATAGTCACTTACCAGCGAGGATACGAGATCATAAACTTAAAATGCCTTCTTTTATATAATTGTTCAGATACTCCCTTCCATACATGCTGCAACTCTGAAAGCTACCAACCCATACCAAAATAACATTAGTTCAGTTGCTCTCAGTTTGAGATGGATATCTGTTCACTAAAAGGAATTGAGTTTATGTTAGGAAGTGGAATAAGAGATAATATACGGATGAAAGTGTTTCTCAGTGGATAGGACACAATCCCTGGTTCTGTAGGCAAGAAAGAAACTTTGTTGTGGAACCAGAAGTAAAACTCCTGTTTGACCACCTAGTTTAGAATATCCATCTTCTTTCTCCCCAGTCATGACCCTGTAAAGACTGTTTTGTTCATAGCCAATCATAATACAACACAGAAAACGGACTACAGCTTCAGTACATGACTTTCAAGAACAATTATATAATGTGTCCAGCAAATTGCTGACTCATATCTGAATGGCTCTAGAATAATATGGCCACTGAGAGGCCATTTAGAGAACATCCTGGACGGTGAAGGCAAGTGGGCCTTAGGAAACATCACTCTGAACAAAGCTAATGGAGCTGATGGAATTCCAGTTGAGCTATTTCAAATCTCGAAAGATGATGCTGTTAAAGTGCTGCGCTCAATATGCCAGCAAATTTGGAAAACTTGGCAGTGGCCACAGGACTGGAAAAGGTCAGTTTTCATCCCAATCCCAGAGAAAGGCAATGCCAAAGAACACAATTGCACTCATCTCACATGCTAGCAAAGTAATGCTCAAAATTCTCCAAGCCAGACTTCAACAGTATGTGAACTGTGAAATTCCAGATGTTCAAGCTGGATTCTGAAAAGGCAGAAGTCAGAAGAACCAGAGATCAAATTGCCAACATCCATTGGATCATCAAGAAAGCAAGAGAGTTCCAGAAAAATATCTGCTTTCTTGACTATGCCAAAGCCTTTGACTGTGTAGATCACAACAAACTGTGGAAAATTCTGAAAGAGATGGGAATACCAGACCACCTGACCTGCCTTTTGAGAAATCTGTATGCAGGTCAAGAAGCAACAATTAGAACTGGACATGGAACAACAGACTGTTTCCAAATCGGGAAAGGAGTACATCAAGGCTGTATATTTTCACCCTGCTTATTTAGCTTATATGTAGAGGACATCATGAGACATGCCGGGCTGGATGAAGCACAAGCTGGAATCAAGACTGCTGGGAGAAATATCAATAACCTCAGATACTCAGATGACACCACCCTTATGGCAGAAAGCGAAGAAGAACTAAAGAGCCTGTTGATTAAAGTTAAAGAGGAGAGTGAAAAATTTGGCTTAAAACTCAATATTCAGAAAACTAAGAGCATGGCATCTGGTCCCATCACTTCATGGGAAATAGATCGGGAAACCTTGGAAACAGTGAGAGACTTTATTTTGGGGGTCTCCAAAATCACTGCAGATGGTGACTGTAGCCATGAAATTAAATGATACTTGCTCCTTGGAAGAAAAGTTATGACCAACCTAGACAGCATATTAAAAGCAGAGACATTACTTTGCCAACAAAGGTCTGTTTAGTCAAAGCTATGGTTTTTCCAGTAGTCATGTATAGACATGAGAGTTGAACCATAAAGAAGGCAGAGTGCCAAAGAATTGATGCTTTTAAACTGTGCTGTTGGAGAAGACTCTTGAGAGTCCCTTGGACTGCAAGGAGATCCAACCAGTCAATCCTAAAGGAGATCAGTCCTGAATATTCATTGGAAGGACTGATGCTGAAGCTGAAACTTCAATACTTTGGCCACCTGATACGAAGAACTGACTCATTGGAAAAGACCCTGATGCTGGGAAAGATTAAGGCAGGAGAAGGGGATGACAGAGGCTGAGATAATTGGATGGCATCACCAACTCAATGGTCATTAATTTGTGCAAGCTCCTGGAGTTGGTGATGGACAGGGAAGCCTGGCATGCTGCAGTCCATGGGGTCACAAACAGTCCGACACGACTGAGCGACTGAACTGAACTTGCTGACTCATATCTGAATGGCTCTAGAATAATATGGCCATTTAGAAGACATTTGAGTGCATCTTATTGACTTAAAAAAATTGTACAAGTGAGAGTTGCAAGTTAAATTTTATTTGAGTGCTAAATGAGGACTGAACCCCAGGAAACAGCACCTCAGATAACTCTGAGAAAGTGCTCCAAAGAGTTGGGGTAAGGTCAGTGTACATGTGATTTTAGTGAAGGAAGAGTACATGCAATCAAGCGCATATTTTTCTGACAAGGTTTCTGTTAGTTTCGGGAAGCTTTTTGAGAGTCACGAGGAAACAGTCATCACCATGAAGGATTTTAGTGCTTTTCTAGATATGAGGAGATATAAGAATTGGGCTCATAAAATCAGCTTCTGAGAATATCTATCTGAAGACCTGTCCTGCAAGTTTGCTGCCCCACCCCCACCCCAAGCATAGAATGCTTTATTTCTGCTTTCCACTCAGAACTACTTTCAGAGGGTGTTGAAGTCAACAGCTGGAGCAGCACATGATTTAATCCTTGTAGATGCAGGCGGCAAGCACCATGGCAAGTGCCAATCTGTAGTTGACAGTCTAAATATTTTTATCTTCTGGGAGCTGATTGAGCTTCAGGAAGTCTGAAATTTTGTCACTTTGCTGCGTTTAACAAGAAACAGAAGCCTTGCTTCCTCAAGGTAAGGATGCTTTCTAGCATCCTTCCGAGTGCCAGTTGGCGCAAGCTCTGGTTGGTCAGAAAGGAGAACACACTTTCGGGCAATCGCTAAAGCCCTGAGAACAATATTACCCGGAAGATCCTGCGCCCAGGAAGAGCCACATAAATGCATTTCCGGGGAAATTCTTTACATTGGGCCCACTGGGGCGGGACTTCCGGTATCCTGCTTGTGGCGGCCATTTAAAACTGTTGTGAGTGTCCTGGTTGGGGGCCACTGATTCCGCACCGGGTGACCGGATCTAAAAAGCGCGAGAGCAGGCGCTGTCCCTGCGCAACATAGTGGGCTCTGAGGTTCTGCAACGGCGACCGGGTACCCTGCACCAGGCTGAGGAGAGGAAAGTCCTTGCCCGCGTCCCCCGGCCGCTCCGACCAGAGTCTGTTGGCGGTGGCGGCGCTGAGGGACCCACCTCAGGTAAACGCTGGCCCGCTGGGCTCTCACCGCCCTCACCCCACCAGACACTAAAGCCCCGAGTGCAGGGCACCTGCTTATGTGCCCTCAGCCCAGGCCCCGGGCTGCAGGACGGTGAGGCGGTCGTTGGTGGTCCCTGTGTCTGACAGACAGTGTGATGACGCGTGGGAGAGGGTGATGGGCACAGGTACCTGCAGGTGCAGAGACTTGGAGTTCGGACTGAGGTGGGTGGGTTTGGGGAACCTCGATTCCAACTGATGTATGCTGGAAGCCGGTTGAGGGAGTGTACTGACCTGGCAGAGAGGCTGTTTCTTTTTCTGCTTGACCTGGAGGCGGTGGAGGTTAGTGGACAGAGGGGGACACTTATGTGTTAGGGGTTTGTTGTTTTTACACTGCATTGGGTCTTTGTTTCCGCCCACTGGGCTCTTGCTGCCGGAGGGCTTTCTGTAGTTGCAGAGGGTGCGGCGTGGCTTCACTTGTTGGCAGAACTCCGGCTGTACCTGGAGTGAGTAGTTGTGGTGCAGGGACTTAGTTGCCGTGCGCCATGTGATATCTTCCCAGATCGGGGATCAAACCTGTGTCCCCTGCATTGGCAGGCAGATTCTTTACCACTGAGTTACCAGAGAAATCCCATATGTGTTAGGGTTTTAAAGGTCATCAAAATTCTGCTCAGAGAGGGAACAGATTGGAAGTGGTTGACGAACAGGTTGCAGCAAAGAGAAGTAGCACCATTTTCCAAGGTCAGGGATCTGATAAGAGGCTGCTCTGAGGACTGAAACAGAGGTTAGTAAGTTAACCCCAAGTCCAGGTTCAAGGCCTGGTGGGGATCCAGGGGAGTCTTGGAGCCCAGCCACAGTTGCCTTCCTCTTCCCTCAGGTTCTGAAGGTTGGAAAAGCACTTAGGAATCCTACACAAGGCAGGAGATGGTGTCCCAGTCCCTCACTGGTATTGACACCACCCAGAGAGAGTGGTCAGCTGATAGAGTCTGCCTGCAAAGCGGGAGACCTGGGTTTGATCCCTGGGTTGGTAAGATCCCTGGAGAAGGGAAGGGCTACCCACTCCAGTATTCTGGCCTGGAGAATTCCATGGATCATGTAGTCCATGGGGTCACAAATAGTCAAACACGACTGAGCGACTTTCACCTTCATTTTATAGAATGTCAGGGTATTGTGTCCAGAGACTTGCCTTGATATAATCTCAGCTCTTGAATGCGAGGGCCATGAATCCAGCTCTGGGTCCTGACTGCAGAACAAGGGTAATATACACATGTTCTGTTTCCTGATGACTAGTATAAACTGGTAAGGAAGATTTTCCCAGGAAAATCTTTGCACAGATAGCATGTCCAAATACTTGGAGGCATGTCTGGAGCAGCCTCTTATCAGATCCCTGTCTGCTCCAAATACCTGAAGCAGGGTACAGCAGGTCTTCATTTTTTCATTTAAGAACAAACAGCAGGGGATCTGGTAATCAGGACTTTATTTTTTAAATAATTATATTTGGTTGTGCTGGGTGTTTATTGCTGTAAGTGGGCTTTCTCTAGTTGTGGCAAGTGGGGTTTACCCTTTCTTGACGTGATCGGTCTTCTCATTGTGGTGGCTTCTCTTGTTGCAGGGCTGGGGCACTAGGACTAGCAGGCTTCAGTAGTTGTGGAGCGTGGCCTTAGTTTCTCCATGGCTTGTAGTAATCTTCCCAGACCAGGAATGAAATTTGTGACCCCTGAATTGACAGACAGGTTCTTAACCACTGTACCACCTGAATTTGTCACAGCATTGTTAATCAGCTGTACTCTAATAGAAAATAAAAAGCTTGAAATATAGGGGGGAAAAAGATATGTGGCTTGGGAGGCAGAGAAATAATTGAAACAAATTGGCACTCTCCAGAGGCCAGTGCTACTGCTAACTTAATATTATCCAGATTCACCAGAATTGTGCAGTGAACCTTGATGGAGCCTAGAGTATTTTAGTCTTGTTGGAGGATAAGGTCTGTGGTAAATGTAGTCAAAAGTCATCATGCCTCAGGGAGACTGTAAGGGCTGGGATTTTAAGGAAGGTTGAGTAGACGGTTGTGACTGTTGAAGGGACAGATGATCAGTGTGTCACAGAACTGGAAGAGTGTCATGGGTGTGTGTGATTCACACATTGCATTATACATGGCTAATATTGAATCAGGGATCAGAAGCAGGTAGAGAGGCCTGCAAAGCAGCATGTGGGACTCTCCCTGGCACTGAGATTCATCAGAGGTCTGGGGTGGTAATGGACAGTTTTAGAGTGTCAAGCAGTCTCTGGAAACTGTGCGTTGGGTGTATGAATGAGTCCAGGGTGAATCCTGTATTATAGAGCAGGAAGGTGGCAGAACTGTGGGAGTGTAACCCCACACTGTGTGAGTGGGGAATGATGATGTTAGAGACAGTCTATAAAATGATGTGCACATGCACAGGTACTGTGAGCTGATGGCCCCACAGGCCTGGTATTCAGGACTTGATAGTGAAGATGAGCCCAGGTTTGACTGTGTGTTGTACGTATAGTCTGGGAGACTCCAGGGCAATTGCTTGATGGGAGGGATGGGGCTCTGCTAGCCAGGACCAGAGCTTACATGGCATATATATCCATATATATATCCCCTTGTGTATTATTGCTGAGGGCTGACTACAGTGATGTATGTGACCCAAGGATGACCAAGGCTGCATTAGCAGCCCCAGGTCCTGGTATCTCCTCTGAGGTGAGGAGTTTGGCAGGAGAGGATGACAGTGGGGTAGATGTGTGTGGCGAAGGACTGTGGGTTCTCAGAATGTTGTTTCCTCTGTCCCTATGTTGACAGAACAGTTTAAGCTTTAAAGACATTGCTGTGTACTTCTCCTCAGAGGAATGGAGGCTCCTTGATGAGGCTCAGAGATGCCTGTGCCTCAGTGTGATCCTGGAAAACTTTGCACTCGTATCTTCACTGGGTAAGACTCAAAGCCTTTCCAGATACCTAGAGTGAGCTCTGTATCCTGGCTCACCTCCCTTTTCTATGGGGGTACTCTGCCTTCTGACAGGTGGACCTCCGGCACTGCTTGTTTTCCCAGCTTTCTGGGTAGTTGCTGTGGACGTTGTGGCTGGGTTGTTTGCACTCCCTCTTTTCTGTACTGAATCCTCACGGGGAAGAATTGGAGGTCTGTAGTCTTGCAGTGAGTTTAATGGACTGCACCATCTTGTAACTGAATATTTGTCCCTTTTGAGCAACAACTTCTCTGTTTCTGTGAGTTCAACATGTTTTGTTTCTTTGTTTTAAATTCTACATGAGTAATACCATACATAATTTGGAATAATGTCCTTCTGGTTCATCCATGTATATGGGAGGACTTCCTAATTTTTTATGGGAGAATAATTTTTCAGATGTGCATGTGTATGTGTGAGTATATCACACCTTGTTTATCTATTCATACATGGATGAACACTTAGGTTGTTTCCACATCTTGTGTATTGTCCATAATGCTGCCACGAACATAAGAGTGCAGATTATGTTTTCCCCATATGATTTCATTTCTTTTGGCTGTATTCCAAGAAATGGGATTGCTGGATCGTATGGTAGTTCTATTTCGAACTTTTGAGGAACTTCCATACTGTCTATTCACAATGCCTATACGAATTTATCTTCCCACCAAGTGTACAAGGGTTCCCTTATCTCTGTACTTTTGCCAGAAAGTGTCTCTTTGATGACAGCCATCCTGACAGTTTTGTAGTAATGTCTCATTGTGGTTTGGATTTACATTTCCCTGGTGATTAGTGAGAAAGAACAGTTTTTCATGTACTTGTTAGCCATTTGTATATGACGTCTAATCAGATCCTCTATTCATATTTTAATAAGATTATTCTGTTTTTGCTGATCTGATTATGTTATGTGTTTAAAGTATCATCACCTTATTAGGTTCATGGCTTGCAAATAATTTTCTGCCATTCTGTAGATTTCATTTTGTTCTTTTTTTTTTTTGCTTTGCAGAAGCTTTTCAGGTTGATGTAGTTTCACTTCTAATATATTTTTTTTCCACTGTACTTTCATGTCATATTAAAAAAAATAAAAAAAGAATCATTGCCAAGACCACTGTCAAATAGCTTATTCCTTGTTTTTTGCCTCCAAGCAAATTTACACTTTCAGGTCTTATGTTTAACTCTTTAATTCACTCTGAGTTAATTACTGTTAATGGGGTTCAGTTTCACTGTTTTTTTTTTTTAATATTTATTGATTTATTTGGCTGCATCAGGTTTTAGTTGTGACCTCACGGTATCTTCATTGTGTCATGAGGGATCTTTTGTTGCAGTGCACAGACTGTCTAGTTGTGCCACACAGACTCTGGAGCACATGGGCTCAGGCTTAGTTGCTTCACAGCATATGGGATCATAGGCGAGTGAATCTGCTTCCTCTGCATTGCAAGGTGGATTCTTAACCTCTGGGCCACCAGGGAAGTCCCAGTTTCATTGTTTTGTATGTGGAGATCCAGTTTTCCCAACACCTTTTATTGAACAGACTGCCCTTTCCCCATTATGTGTTCTGTGCACCCTTGTCAAAGATTAGTTGACCATATATGTTTGGGACTTTTTCCTGGGTTCTTTATTCTGTTCCATTCCTTTGTGTGTCTGTTTTTATGACAGTAGAATACTATTTTGATTACTTTAGCTTTGCAGTGTATTTTGAAATCAGGAAGTTTCATATCTTGAGATTTGATCTTCTTGCTCAAGATTGCTTTGGCTCTTTGAGGTCATTTGTAGCTCTATATGAACTTTCAGATTCATCTTCTATTTCTGTGAAAAATTGTAAATTTTGATAGGAATTTCACTGAATCTGTATATTGCATAGGGTAGCATGGGTACTGTAATGCTATTAATTCTTCCAGTACAAGGACATGAGTTATCTTTTCATTTATTTGTGTCACTTTCTTTTATCAGTGTCTTATAGTTTTCAGCATCCAAATCTTTTTGGTTAAATTTATTCATATGTATTTCATTGTTTTTGATATTATATATGTAATTGCTGCCCTAGTTTTTATTCAGATATTTTATTGTTTTTAGAGATGCAACTGATTTTTGCATATTGATTTCTGTATCCTGCGACTTTACTGAATTTGTTTAATAGTTGTAATGGTTTTAAGGGGGAACCTTTAGGCTCCTCTGTATATGAGATCTTGTCTTCTTCAGACACAGTTTTGCTTCTTTTGTGATTTTATTATTATTAGTTTTTTCTCATGACCCAGTGATCTGAGCAGGCCTTCCAGAACAATATTCAATAGAAATGAACATAACGGGCATTTTTTTCTTGTTCCTGATTCTAGAGGGAAAGCTTTTAGGTTTTAAATTTTGAGTGTGATGTTGTGTGTATGTGTGCTCAGTCAGGTCTGATTCTTGGTGACCCCATGGATTGTAACCCACCAGGCTCCTCTGTCCATGGGATTTCCCAGGCAAGAATATGATGTTAGCATGGACTTATTATATATGTGTTTATCATATTGAGTTACATTCCTTCTACACCTAAAGTGTTAAGAGTTTTTGACAGGTAAATATGCTCAATTTTGTTAAGGGATTTTTCTGCATTTATTGAGATGATCAAATGATTTGTAGCCTTCATTCTGTGTCATGTTTATTGATTTGTATGTGAAAAACTATCCTTGTATCCCAAGAGTAAATCACACTTGATGATGGTGTAAGATTCTTTAATACACTGTTAAGTTTGGTTTGCTACTTTCTGTTGAAGATTTTTTTCTTCTATGTTTATCAAGAATGTTGGCATGTCGTTTTGGTTTTTTTTTTCTTGTAATTTCCATAACTTTCTTTGGTATTGACGTATATTTCTAGCCTGGGAAAGTGAGTTTGGAAGTGTTTCGTCAATGTTTTGGAAGAGTTGAGGAAGGATTGACATTAGTTCTTAAAATCATGGTAGAATTTGCCAGTGACTCTGCATTTTTCTTTGTTGGGACAGTTTGTCATTATAAATTATTTTTAAAAAATTGAAGTAGAGTTGGTTTACAATATTATAATCAGTATCAGGGTAAGACACAGTGACTCAATATTTTTATTAATTGGGAAATTCTCTGATGGTCCAGTGGTTAGAACTGTATGCTTCCATTGCAGGAGGCACGGGTTTCATCTCTGGTTGTGAAACTAAGATGCATGCCATGAAGCATAGCCAAAAAATTTTTTATAAGTTATACTAAATTTAACATTATTATAAAACAGTGGCTATATTTCTCTGTGCTGTAAAATATATCTTTGTTGCTTAGTTTGTTGGGAGATAATTGATTAACGGTTCAGTTTCTTTACTTGTTACTGATTTGCTCAGATTTTTTTTTCTTCATGCTTTATTGTTGCTGGGTTGTCTGTTTCAAAGAATTTATTCATTTTTTTTCCCTAGTTTTTCGTGTTTGTGGCAGTTAATTTGTGTGTGTGTGTGTGGCTTTACTGAGTCTTCGTTGCTTGTCACAGGCTTTCTCTAGTTGTGGCAAGTGGGGACTACTCTTTATTTCAGTGTGTGGGCTTCTCATTGTGAGGGATTCTCTTATTGCAGAGCACAGGCTGTAAGTGCTTGGGCTTCAGTAGTTGCAGTGGGTGGGCTCAGTACTTGCAGCACGTGGGCCCTAGAGCACACAGGCATAGTAGTTGTGGTGCATGGGCTTAATTGCTCTTCAGCATGTGAAATCTTCCTGGGCCAGGGATCAAATCCATGTTCCCTGCGTTGGCAGGTGGATTCATAACAACTGGACCACCAAGGATGTCCTGGCATTTAATTGTTGATAGTAGTTTTTTATGGTCTTTTTGTGTCTGTAGTATCAGTCGTAGTATCTCCTTTTTAATTTCTGATTTCATTTACTTGAATCTTTTCTTTTCGTGCAGCTAAAGGTTTGTCCATTTTGATTCTTTTCAAAAACAAACTCTTAGCTTTGTTAATCTTCCCATTGTATTTTTAGTCTGTATTTTATTTATTTCTGCTCTAATGTTTGTCATTTCCTTCCTTCTAGATTTGAGGTTAGTTCTTTTTAAGTTTTGGCATATTTTGATTCCATTTTATTTTGTCTTAAGATAATTTTGTTTTCTTATTTTTTTCCTTCAAAACATTCAGGAATGTATTCTTTAATGGCCATGTGTCTTTTTTAACTTCCATATGTCTTTGAGCTTTCCAGCATTCACAATGATAGTATTATGTTATTGGGGACTTCCAGTTGGTGCAGTGGTAAAGAATGTATCTGCCAATGCAGGAGACTAAAGAGATGTGGGTTTGATCCCTGGGTTGGGAGGATCCCATGGAGTAGGAAATGGTAACCTGCTCTAGGGTTCTTGCCTGAAAAATTCCATGGACAGATAAGTCTGGAGGGTTAGTCTACAGAGTCACAAATAGTCAGACATGAATGAGCAACTGAGCACGTTATGTTACTGATTTTTAGTTTCCAACCCTTATGGATGGATAAAATTCTTGACATGATTTCAGTCTTCTTAAATGTGTTAAGACTTGTTTTGTGACCTAACATATGATCTCTCTTAAAGAGAGTGTACTGTGTCTATTGAGAAGAATGTATTCTGTTGTAGCTGATTGGAATATTCTGTGTGTTTGTTAGGCTCAGTTCAGTTCAGTTCAGTTGCTCAGTTGTGTCCGACTCTTTGCGACCCCGTGAATCACAGCATGCCAGGCGTCCCTGTCCATCACCAACTCCTGGAGTTCACTCACACTCAACGTCCATCGAGTCAGTGATGCCATCCAGCCATCTCATTCTCTGTTGTCCCCTTCTCCTCCTGCCCCCAATCCCTCCCAGCATCAGAGTCTTTTCCAGTGAGTCAACTTTTCACATGAGGTGGCCAAAGTATTGGAGTTTCAGCTTTAGCATCAGTCCTTCCAATGAACACCCAGGACTGATCTCCTCTAGAATGGACTGGTTGGATCTCCTTGCAGTCTAAGGGACTCTTAAGAGTCTTCTCCAGCACCACAGTTCAAAAGCATCAATTCTTCGACAATCAGCTTTCTTCACAGTCCAACTCTCACATCCATACATGACTACTGAAAAAACCATAGCCTTCACTAGACGGACCTTTGTTGGCAAAGTAATGTCTCTGCTTTTTAATATGCTATCTAGGTTGGTCATAACTTTCCTTCCAAGGAGTAAGCGTCTTTTAATTTCATGGCTGCAATCAACATCTGCAGTGATTTTGGAGCCCCCAAAAAATAAAGTCTGTTTCCACTGTTTTCCCATCTATTTCCCATGAAGTGATGGGGGTGATCTTCGTTTTCCGAATGTTGAGCTTTAAGCCAACTTTTTCCACTCTCCTCTTTCACTTTCATCAAGAGGCTTTTGAGTTCCTCTTCACTTTCTGCCATAAGGGTGGTGTCATCTGCATATCTGAGGTTATTGATATTTCTCCCAGCAATCTTGATTCCAGCTTGTGCTTCCTCCAGCCCAGCATTCCTCATGATGTACTCTGCATATAAGTTAAATAAGCAGGGTGACAATATACAGTCTTGACGCACTCCTTTTCCTATTTGGAACTGGTCTGTTCCATGTCCAGTTCTAACTGTTGCTTCCTGACCTGCATATAGGTTTCTCAAGAGGCAGGTCAGGTGGTCTGGTATTCCCATCTCTTTCAGATTTTCCACAGTTTCTTGTGATCCACACAGTCGAAGGCTTTGGCATAGTCGATACAGCAGAAATAGATGTTTTTCTGGAACTCTCTTGCTTTTCCCATAATCCAGCAGATGTTGGCATTTGATCTCTGGTTCCTCTGCCTTTTCTAAAACCAGCTTGAACATCTGGAAGTTCACAGTTCATGTATTGCTGAAGCCTGGCTTGGAGAATTTTGAGCATGACTTTACTAACATGTGAGATGAGTGCAATTGTGCGGTAGTCTGAGCATTCTTTGGCATTGCCCTTCTTTGGGATGGGAATGAAAACTGACCTTTTCCAGTCCTGTGGCCAATGCTGAGTTTTCCAAATTTGCTGGCATATTGAGTGCAGCGCTCTCACAGCATCTTCTTTCAGGATTTGAAATAGCTCAACTGGAATTTGGTCACCTCCACTGGCTTTGTTTGTAGTGATGCTTTCTAAGGCCCACTTGACTTCACATTCCAAGATGTCTGGCTCTAGGTGAGTGACCACACCATCGTGATTATCTTGGTCGTGAAGATCTTTTTTGTACAGTTCTTCTGTGTATTCTTGCCACCTCTTCTTAATATCTTCTGCTTCTGTTCGGTCCATACCATTTCTCTCCTTTATCGAGCCTATCTTTGCATGAAATGTTCCCTTGGTATCTCTGATTTTCTTGAAGAGATCTCAAGTCTTTCCCATTCTGTTGTTTTCCTCTATTTCTTTGCATTGATCTCTGAGGAAGGCTTTCTTATCTCTCCGTGCTATTCTTTGGAACTCTGCATTCAGATGCTTATATCTTTCCTTTTCTCCTTTGCTTTTCACTTCTCTTCTTTTCACGGCTATTTGTAGGGCCTCCCCAGACAGCCATTTTGCTTTTTTGCATTTCTTTTCCATGAGGATGGTCTTGATCCCTGTCTCCTGTACAATGTCACAAACCTCCGTCCATAGTTCATCAGGCACTCTATCTATCAGATCTAGTCCCTTAAATCTATTTTTCACTTCCACTGTATAATCACAAGGGATTTGATTTAGGTCATATCTGAATGGTCTAGTGGTTTTCCCTGCTTGTTTCAATTTAAGTCTGAATTTGGCAATAAGGAGTTCATGATCTGAGCCACAGTCAGCTCCTGCTCTTGTTTTTGCTGACTGTATAGAGCTTCTCCATCTTTGGCTGCAAAGAATATAATCAGTCTGGTTTCGGTGTTGACCATCTGGTGATGTCCATGTGTAGAGTCTTCTCTTGTTTTGTTGAAAGAGGGTGTTTGCTATGACCAGTGCATTCTCTTGGCAAAACTCTATTAGCCTTTGCCCTGCTTCATTCTGTACTCCAAGGCTAAATTTGCCTGTTACTCCAGGTGTTTCTTGACTTCCTACTTTTGCATTCCAGTACCCTATAATGAAAAGGACATCTTTTTTGGGTGTTAGTTCTAAAAGGTCTTGTAGGTCTTCATAGAACTGTTCAACTTCAACTTCATCAGCATTACTGGTTGGGGCATAGGCTTGGATTACTGTAATATTGAATGGTTTGCCTTGGAAACCAACAGAGATCATTCTGTCATTTTTAAGATTGCATCCAAGTACTGCATTTCAGACTCTTTTGCTGACCATGATGGCTACTCCATTTCTTCTAAGGGATTCCTGCCCACAGTAGTAGATATAATGGGCATCTGAGTTAAATTCACCTATTCCAGTCCATTTTAGTTTACTGAGTCCTAGAATGTCAACATTCACTCTTGCCATCTCCTTTTTGACCACTTACAATTTGCCATGATTCATGGACCTAATGTTCCAGGTTCTTATGCAATATTGCTCTTTACAGCATTGGCCCTTGCTTCTGTCACCAGTCATATCCACACTGGGTATTGTTTTTGCTTTGGCTCCATCCCTTCATTCTTTCTGGAGTTATTTCTTCACTGATCTCCAGTAGCATATTGGGTCAGTAAGGGGCTGATCAGTTATATATTCAAAGGGATTAAATGTCATATCTAAGGTCTGAACACAGTCATGAGATAGGTGTTCTGCTTCTGGATCTGGTATAGGGGGTAAGCTAGCAGGATTAAGAGATTCACAAGGCATAAAAGAAAGGAATGGGTTGAGGAGGTGTGTGTGGAGAATCTGTAGTCAAGCATGGGGCAGAGAAAGGAAAGTCCGACGAGAGAGAAAATCTTTGAAGGAATGAGGTGAGCATACATTTAGAGGAGCGTTTTGGGTTAGTTTTTGGGCTTCAGGTATTAAGGGGGTGGTTGCAGCTAAGGCCTGGAGACAAGGTGGCCATCTGAGCGTGACAGGATCGAGTTGTTTAGATAAGTAAGCTAGAGGTTCCCATTTGGCCCCACTTTTTTGGCACAGAATCCCTGAGGCATGTCTTTGTTGGGGATGTACAAAAAGGAAAAAAGGCTTGGTGTAATCAGGTAAGTAAAGAGAAGGGGCCTGTAATAAATGTTTGATAAGAGTTTGTATGGGGGTGTGGAGAGAGGTGGGGGCCAGTAAGGATTCATCTAAGTTTCCTCGAGTAGCTTGGTAGAGAGGTTTTGCGTGGAGGGCAAAATTTGGGACCCATATTCAGAAGAAGTTTAATAGACCTAATAGAGAAAGAAGTTACCTCTTGGTTTGGGGCCTGGGGGTCTGTGTCAAGACTCGAAGTCTCTAAGCTGGGATTATTTCTGGGAGCAAGAAACAATCCCATGTAATTGACGGTGGTGGAAGCAATTTGTGCTTTGGAGAGTGAGACTCTCTAGCCCCAGTTGCCTAGGTCATTTAATACTGTCACAGTGTGGACTAGGCAGTTACGGTGAGAGGAACTACATAACAATAAATCATCTACATGTTGGAGTAAGGTAGTAGAGCCTATGGAGAAGGCAATGGCACCCCACTCCAGTACTCTTGCCTGGAAAATCCCATGGATGGAGGAGCCTGGTGGGCTACAGTTCATGGGGTCGCTGAGAGTCGGACATGACTGAGTGGCTTCACTTTCACTTTTCACTTTCATGCATTGAAGAAGGAAATGGCAACCCACTCCAGTGTTCTTTCGTGGAGAATCCCAGGGACGGGGGAACCTGGTGGGCTGCTGTCTGTGGGGTCACACAGAGTCGGACACGACTGAAGCTACTTAGCAGCAGTAGTAGAGCCTAAGTCTAAAGTTTGTAGGTCTCTTTGGAGGGCTTGACCGAAAAAATGAGGGCTATCTCTAAACCCTTGTGGTAAAACAGAGCAAGTTAACTGTTGAGATTGATATGTGTCTGGGTCCGTCCAGGTGAAGGCAAATAGGGGCTGTGAAGAGTGGTGTAGAGGTACAGTAAAGAAAGCATCTTTGTGGTCTATTACTGTGAAGTAGAGTGTGTCAGGGGGAATATGTGAGAGAAGGGTGTAGGGATTAGTGACCACAGGGTGTACGGTATTATGGCCTCATTAATCTTGCAAAGATCTTGAACTAGACGCCAGGAGTAGGGTCCCTCTTTGACTGCCAGTATAGGAGTATTACGAGAACAGATAGGCCGCAAAAGGCTGTCTTTGAGCAATCGGGAGATTAGTGGTTTAAGTCCTTGTTGGGATTCTGTTGGCAGGATATATTGAGTTTGGGTTATGACCTGAGAGGGATTTTTAAGAAAAACCTGTACGGGGGAATGGTGTCGGGCTACTGCTGGGGCTTCAGTGTTCCAGACCTGAGGATCTACTGGGGGAAGGTCGGGGGCAGGTTTTGGGAGTGAGGGCTGGCCATGGGTTCGGGTGCCATTTGGATGCAAAGAATTGATATGGGGTCTAAGAATGAGAGGTTTATAGAAGTTCGCAGCTTAGCCAGAACTTCCCACAATCCCATCAGTGCCACATCCCATCAATGCCATTGGGCATTGGGGAGCTACTATAAAAGAATGTGTTAGTGTTGTTTTGCCAAAGGAACAAAGGAGAGGAGGGGTTACTTTGGGATAAAAAGGGATGCCCGAGACCCTTTGATGGCCACTTCTGAAGGTTGGAAAGGGCCCTTAAAGGAGGTTAAAAGTGAAACGGCCCTTAAAGGAGGTTAAAAGTGAAAAGGCCGCTCCAGTGTCTGTTAGGAACGAGACTTTGTGTCCGGCCACTGTGCCAATTACCCTAATCTCCAAGTCTGTTTGTATGGGGCGGACTTGGGGTCTGGAGCTTGAGCTCTGTCACTGGAATAACTCAGGCACAATTGGATCATCCCTCACCTCGTCCGAGGAACCATGGTCTGGGGTGCCAGGGCCCCCCTAAGTCTGGTTCCCAGCCCATTGTTGTTGGGCCTGGGGTGGACTCCAAGATTTGGTGGGTATTATCTGAGGACAGTCCATTTTCCAGTGGCCCCATTGTTTTCAGGTGGGGCAGGGTTTGGTGGGTGGCCAGGGGTTGGGGCAGGACTCAGCCCAGTGTCCTGTTCGGTTACATCTGAAGCAGGGGCCTGGAGGGTTAGGTCCCATACAGGTGGGCTGAGGTTGATGGGCCAAAGGGGTTGAATTTTTTTCTTGGCTAGCTGCAGCGAATAAGGCATATTTGACCTTTCCTTTTCTTTTTCTTTTTTTGCTTCTTCCTCCCCATTGTTGAAAACTTAAAAGACTGTTTCTAGGAGATCTCACTGAGGGGTTTCGGGGCCCTTCTCTAACTGGCATTGTTAGGGTCCGGAGTTGCCCTCCCCTCAAAGGAACAGAGGACACTCACGATAATGCAAGACACACAGCGAGGTTTATTTCCAGCTAGCTGGGGTCCAAGTGTCTGCCCAACGCAGCGGGTTTCGACAAGGACCCCAAGCACTCTAAGCCAAGGGTTTATATAGCATTTTCAAACCATATTAGTTTCAAAGCATCCACACATAGTAATCTTTTTACACACAGTAATTTTTCACACTCTACACACAGCTGTATATCTCTGGCTTGCGTCACCTCCTGGTGGTTTAACGAGATAAGCCCACCCTGGCCCTTGGACCTATTTGCCTGATCTGTGTCACAACTGCCCACATTCTGGTGTATAAGATTAACTTGTTCTTCAGGTTGCTGTCTTCCTAGGAATCCTCTCTCATCCTTACTCAGCAACCAATTCTGGGGATCTTTACACAGCTTTACTAAAAAAACAATTCTAGGGATCTTTACTTAAAACAACCTTATCTAAAGTAGAGTAACTTTGGTTCTACAAGCAGCAAGCAAAGTACAGAAGCAAAAATGCATTACAGGAGCATTAAGTTCTACATTAGGTTCTACAGCATAGTTTTAGGCAAATATTGGGGGCTGACTGGCTTATGAACTGGATATGTAGGTACAAAGTCCAATGGCGGTGAAAATATCTAGATTAGTGTATTTTTGGACTACCTCAGTAAGCCATGAAAGAAAAAGGGCAGGATTTTCATCTTTTTCTTGAGTCACTTCCCTAATCTTATCGTAGTTAACATGAATGTGAGAGCTTTTTAGCATTTCTTCTAGTAAACAGTTGATCATGTGATGCAGGTACAGGATATCTGCATTGCCTGCTTGATATACCCACCTTGGCTCAGTTAAAGGGACTGTATCATCAGCCACTGGGTTAGTCCTATCTTGGTTATGGAGCTGATCAGCATGAGTCCGGGCTGCCTGCCAGGCCTGTTCCTTTTCATCAGAGTTAAAGTGGCATTTAGGATGTAATAAAGATCCTTCCAGGTTAAATTATCTGCTTGGGTAAGGCCGGGGAGTTCCTTCCTATATCTAGTAGGATTTTCTGAAAAGGATCCCAAGTTTTCTTCAATTTGGCTCATATCAGAAATTGAGAAAGGCACATGAACCCATGTAGGGCCCTCTGGTCCCGCTACCTCTCTGAGAGGAAATGTGTCTGCTTTGGGTCCTGGCCGATGGAGGCAGGGGTGGAAATCTCTTTTGGGGTTTCGGAGTCATCGCTTCCTGTTTTGGAGGAGGAAGGGCTAGAGGGTGGGGTCTCATCTTCGGAAGCCTCATCTCCAGGGTGGTAGGGAGGAGGCTCATCTGCCGGGTCAAAATTGGGGGCTGAGGGTTTAGTGGCCTTTTAGGGGCTTTAGATTTGGATTCTTTCATAGTGGAGGGGGAGAGAGAGCAGAGGAGGATTTGATAGGTAGAACAGTCCTTGCAGAGAGAAGGACGGCTTTTAAGGTCCCAGAAGGCTTGAGTATAGGGGACCTCCGACCATTTGCCATTCTGTTTGAGGAAGTTTGTGAGATCTGATAAAATATTGAAATCAAAAGTCCCGAACTCAGGCCAGAGGTTTTGGTTATCCAGTTTGTGTTGAGGCCGAATTTGAGTGCAAAGTGACTCGAGTTTATCAACCTTGAGATCAGTCAAGAGTAGAGGTTTAAGGTTTCATTTTACGCAGGCCAAGGGACAGGGAGAGTCCCGTGGGATGGATTGGCTTGACCCCATAGCAAATGGCTAGCAACTATCCGGTCGATAGAAAAGGTAGTCAGCTAATCTTTTGACCAGGCGAAGAGAGAGAAGGAGGGAGGGGCATCCCCCAAGTACCTCCCCCAGAGGGCCTTTTGGCCAGAGGGTTCCCCAGGAACCCGGAAAGGACGATAGTCTGTGGTGCCCTAGAGTACCGTCCGAGCTTCCCTGAGCTACTGGGTCAGGCGAAGATTTGTGGTGGATGGAGGGAGGTCGAATGGCAAAAGGCCTCTGTCCTGGAGTTGGTCAGTCTTGCGGAAAAGAAAATATAGAGAAAAGAGGAAGAGAGAGAAGCCAATATTCCTTGCGGTACGTGGAAAACCAATAAACCCCTTAGCCAGAACTTGTACTGCTCACGAAGGCACAGGGTGTCCTCTCGAGGAGGTCTTGAAAGCCTGGGTGGGAAAGTGAGCTCGGCAGGCTTCCACGCTCCAAAGAGGTGGAGAACAAGAAGGAACCTCAACCTTCCTGGTTTTGGCACCAAAAATGTAGGGTAAGGGAGTTAGAGAAGGCGAGGTTTGGAAAAAGGAGACCAGCACTTTACAGGAACAGATCACCTTTAAAGAGGCGAGAAGGGACAGCAATCAGTTTACTGAGCTGCTGCACTAACCCAAGAAAAGAGTAAATATATATAGGCATACATGTGGAAATCTACTGTCTTAAGGGGGCCTGTTCTCCTCCAAAGTTGTTCAGAGTAGTTATCTCATAAATGGCTGGGTCAAGGAATTCTGGAGATTGGCCAGAGGCTGGGAACGGCTGGGACCTGGATGTAATCAACCTTAATGTCCATTTTTTTCTTCTGGTGAGAGAATTCTTTGTTTTGCATAGAATGGTGGGGAGGACCTGGAGGGGAGTTTTAACTCCAGGCTATTTTGAGCCGTGTAACTTTCTTTCAGTATAAGGTTGCCAAATCTGTTTTCAGAAAAAGGGGGATGTACATCTCAGAGTGTTTTTTAAAGCTTTGTTTATAATTTACATTTAGTAAAGTGTACATATTTAAAGTAAAATATTGAGACTTTCCTGGTGGTACAGTGGATAAGAACCCACCTGCCAATTCAGGGGACACAGGTTCAATCCCTGGTCCAGCAAGATTTCACACGCCTCAAGGCAACTGAGCCTGTACACCACAACTACAATTTACTTTCCTTTATAATAGATACCTTTACATTTTCTATAATTTATATGATGGAATCCTTAAGTGTTGCTTTTTTTTCTTATTTTATGTGATGTTATATTTTAATATAGGTGTTATATGAATGGTTCATCCCCCTCCTTTTTCTTGGTTCAATCCTCTTTAGATATACTGCTATTTAACCATTCACTTTTTCATGACAAACCTAGGCAGCATATTAAAAAGCAGAGACATTACTTTGCCAACAAAGGTCTGTTCAGTCAAAGCAATGGTTTTTCCAGTAGTCGTGTATCAATGTGAGATTTGGACCATAAGGAAAGCTGAGTGCTGAAGAATTGATGCTTTTGAACTGTGGTGTTGGAGAAGACTCTTGAGAGTCCCTTGGACTGCAAGGACATCAAACCAGTCAATCCTAAAGGAAATCAGTCCTGAATATTCATTGGAAGGACTGATACTGAAACTCCAATACTTCGGTCACCGGATGCGAAGAACTGCCTGGAAAAGACCCTGATGCTGGGAAAGATTGAAGGCAGGAGGAGAAGGGGACAACAGGGGATGAGATGGTTGGATGGCATCATCCACTCAATGGACATGTGTTTGAGCAAGCTCTGGGAGTTGGTGATGGACAGGGAAACTTGGCATGCTGTAAGTCCATGGGGTCACAAAGAGTCAGACATGACTGAGTGACTGAAATGAACTGAAACATTCACTTGTTTATGTGCATTTTGGATATTTCCAGATTTTGACTGTAGAAAATAAATTGGTGCAAACATTTGTATACAGTTTTTATAAGGATATTTATTTTATTTTTTGGTGAAAGAATATTGCTGTGTCTGAATCATGAGGCCTGTGACTATTTAGCTTTTGAAGAAACTGTTTGTGACCTAATAATTGTGGTTTTTTTTACATTCTTTCCAGCACTGTATGAGGGTTCCAGTTTCTCCACATCCTTCAATTCACTTAATTTGGTCAGTCGTTATTAATTTTAGCCCTTTTAGTAAGTTTATCATGCTGTCTCACTGGTTTTTTTTTTCTCTAAGAATTCACGATTAGCATTTTTTTTTCAGCTGTTTGGTCTCTTTTTTCATTTGCTCTATCTTATAAAGTACCCACTTTTATCTTCTGCCTATTTTATGAACTTTGGCTATTTTCGTTTTTTTTTTTTTAACAAGTAGGACAAAGATGTACATTGAAGAGTCATCCATCTTCACTTGTTGAATAATGTGATTGTTAAGATTTGCTTTCATTTTTTTTTTTTTCATGTTTTAATAAACACTTCGTCTTTTTGTATTGCTTTTTTTTTCATCACAATAATAGAAATATAACATCATATATCACTGTAAAACACATTTCCACATAAATGCTGATAAGCACAAAATATTTTTCATCAATTACATTTTAACTGTAATAATATATGGCAGAATTAAAGCTGCATCCATCATGTGTCTAACTCACCTTGCTGTAATGAATTTTTAAATGTAATGGTTTCTGTCGCAAAGTAAAATCGTACATAATGTCTAGTGACACAGTACGCTGGTGGATGGGTGGATTTGGAAAATGGAAATGCAACTTCATTTTTAATTAGATTTATAAACTTCACCACCTCTACCTCCAGCCAGCTTCCCAACCCTCCCTCCCACCACCATTATTTATTTATTTATTTATTTTTTTAAAATGAGGCTTTTAATTAATGTTTGACAGAGCTGATTCAGGTTGAATAGACTAAATTTCTTTAAACAAACTTACTTATACTCCAGAGTCCTTTAAAGAGATTATAGAAAGTAAATAAGCTAGATCAGATCTGTTTTATGTAGTAATTTTATAGTTTATTTTAATTATTTCAGTTGTAAAATATTGTTATACTGTTAATTAGTTCTGATTGTTCATATTAAACTATTGTAATGCAAAAAAATAAATAAATAAAATTAAAACAAACAAAAAAAATAAACAAACTGCTACTGGAAAAAAAAAAAAAAAAAAGATTTGCTTTCAGTGCTGGAGGAATGTGTCCTGAGCTTTTTCAGTTTTTGTTATGCACAGTGTAGTGGACACATGTACCATACATTTTTAAGATTAATATACCCTGGGAATTTCCTGACGGTCTAGCAGTTAGGACTTTCCTCTTTCTCTGTCTGAGGCCCAGGTTCAGTCCCTAGTTGGGGAACTAAGATCTCACAAGCCTCATGCCACACGGCCCAAGCGGGGGGAAAATAAAGATTAATCCGCCCTAATATGTCATTCATCAATTTCTAAAGTCCAGACTGAATAATAAACCGTTGCTTTGTAGTGTTTGGCCATTTTCCTGCTCCATTATGCGGGATGGTGGGTGGGAGCAGGACTGTTAGATGGATTAAGTGCCATCAAGATGGATAGTACATCTCAAAAGCCCAGTGTGGAGAGAATAGGAGGGCAGGGGTCAGTCTCTCCAAGCCTGGGTCAGGCAGCCTAGGTTTGCAGCCTAGTTTCTGGGTTCACATCCTGGATCCCATTGCCTTGACTCACAGAGAAATGACAGTCACCCACCCTCTAGCCTCCCTGACCTCCTGTAAACAGGGATAAGGAGAGATCCTGTCCCCTGGTCTTCAGAGGAGCCGAAGAGCCGAATCGCCCGTTCCCCATTAGGAGAGTGTGGCAGTGGTAACACACTGAGCCCAGCCACCCTGCGCTCCTCCTGACGCTCACAGTCCAAACTGATGCCATGAAGCCACCCTTCAGGTGGCCAGTGCTACAGGACACTAAGATGTCAGCATGGGTTTTCCACCTGAGAATCTGCAGGTGACTATATTGGAGCTCCTTCAGGCTCAGTTCCTGACTGGGATTTGCAGGCAGATGATAGAATTTAACTTGTTCTTCATGAGAATCAATAAAAGGAGACTGGGACTTGACCGTGCAGGGGCCACGGGTTCCATCCCTGGTAGAGGATCTAAGATCTCATGCGCTTCCGGGCAAGCCCACGCATTGCAACTGAAGAGCCAACATTCTGCAACTAAGATCAGACACAGTCAAATACATAAATATTTTAAAAAGTCTTGGACTGCAAGGAGATCCAACCAGTTCATTCTAAAGGAGATCAACCCTGGGTGTTCATTGGAGGGACTGATGCTAAAGCTGAAACTCCAATACTTTGGCCACCTCATGCGACGAGCTGACTCACTGGAAAAGACTCTGATGCTGGGAAGGATTGGGGGCGGGAGGAGAAGGGGACGACCGAGAATGAGATGGCTGGATGGCATCACCGACTCGATGGACATGAGTTTGAGTGAACTCCGGGAGTTGGTGATGGACAGGGAGGCCTGGCGTGCTTTGATTCATGGGGTCGCAAAGAGTCGGACACGACTGAGCGACTGAACTGAACTGAACTAAACTCAAAGACCCCCACGGGAGTGGATTTGAGTCTTGTGCCCCACTCCCTTGCTGGGTGCCCTGCAGTAAATTTTGTACTTTCTTTCATCGCCACCAGGTGGCACTAGATCGGCTTTGTGGAGCCAGTGGACTAAGTTCCGTTTAGTAATACAAACACTTCGGTGATCCATTGCCGACTGATCCCACAGATTCTAGTGTGGCTCCTTTATGAAGAAGAAAAGCCCCGTCACTGTCCTTAGAACTGGAGTCATCGTTTTCCAGCGACGCTCATTAGGAAGCTTAGCCTTTTCTCTTTCTCCTGAAAGTCTCGTAGGGAGAGCCTTTGCCCGTGACCTGCTCGTGTGTTCGAACTATATTACCCAGGATGCTCAGAGTAAAGGGCAGCATGGGTAACGAATGAATTACCAGGAAACAGGCAGTTTCCGTTTAAAGCACACCTCGTTGGGGCGGGACTTCCGGCCTCCATAAGGCGGCCGTTTTAACTGCTCTATGTCTGTTCAGGTCCGGAGGCTTGTTAGGACTGGGCGATGGGACCGAGGACGTTCAATGAGAGGGGCTGTCGTCGCTGCACAGAGACGGGTCTGAGCTTCGGCGACGCCGCCCGGGAACCGCCCCGCCCGAGCCTCCCCGCCGTTCCTGGCCCCGCTCCGCCCAGAGTCGCTGGCGGCGGCGGCGCTGAAGGACCAGCCTCAGGTAAACGTCGTCCTCCGGCCGCTCACTGCCCTCACCTCACCAGACACGAAAGCCCCGAGTGCGAGGCTCCTGCTCACGTGCCCGCAGCCCAGGCCCCGGGCTCCAGGACGGTGAGGCGGTCGTGGGTGGTCCCTGTGTGTAATGGACAGTGTGATGGAGCGTGGGACAGGGTGATGGGCCGAGGGACCCGCAGCTGCACAGGCTTGGAGGTCGGACTGTGGCTGGAGGATTCAGGAAACCCGGGTCCATCTGATGTCTGCAGGACCCAGACAATGAGAAGCAGAGTCATGCCCTGACTGTCAGGCTGAGGATTGTATCTTCATTGTCGGGACCTAAGAAGGTGTGGGGAGAAGGAAATGGCAACCCACTCCAGTATTCTTGCTTGGAGAATCCCAGGGACAGAGGAGCCTGGTGGGCTGCCGTCTGTGGGGTCGCACAGAGTCGGACTCGACTGGAAGCGACTAAGCAGCAGCAGCAAGAAGGTGTGGAGAGTTTTGAACAAAAAGGGGAACGGGATTTACATTTGCTTTTAAAATGTTTTGTAAGGCTATTCAAAGGAAAAACAGATTTGAGGGGAGTGATGAGAACCCTGAGGCACTAGGAGGTTGAATCTTTGTTCAGGGTCACACTGCGGGTAAGGAGCGACAAAGTGCACGGAGGCACAGAGGTCAGACGACCAAACTGAGGCCACCTGGCTCGGGCTAGGCAAGGATGCGTATGGGGTGGCATGAGCTTCAACCTTTCTGTCCCCACTGTTACATTGTTCTAAGGTCTGTCTCTTTCCACAGAGTCCCAAGGCTGCAGAAGTACTTACAGTAACAAAACGGGTATGTAGAGGGTGTCCTAGTTCCTTTCTGGCTCTAACCCTCACTCAGATGTTTTCTGGTTTGTGGAATCAGGGAACTCTTAGATGCCGTCTTCCCAATCCTTGGCTCTGGGCACCCTCGAGAAACCCCATGCCCAGAGTCTTAAGTCCATATTAGAGGTTATATGGTTATATTTCCATTTCTGGCAACCATCGTAAAGTTGTGTGGAAAGTTAACCCAGGAGCTGGTACCACCATATGCAAATACTTAGTATTAAAATTAAGGTGGGGGAAAAAAAATAAAATTAAGGTGGGAGTGTTGAGGAAGCACACGTCTCCTTATCTGGTCTGAACACGAAATATAGGATGAATGCCTGAGAAATTGAGCATCTATTCTGGAGGTATTGGGTGGTTTCAATCAGAGGAGGGAGGTGATATTATTAAGGTCTTAAAAAGCTATTTCTGACTGTATGTAGAGTGGAGAACAGACCATGAGAGTGAGAGGAGTGAGGCAGATCCCGGTAGAGGCTACTGACATAGTCTAGGTGAGAGTTAATGGGCCAGAGTTGTGATTTAGTAGATGAGGTTGAAGTCTGGATGCATGTTCTAAAAAGGGTCAACTAGGTTTTCTAGTTTGGATGATGAGAAGTGAAACAGAGAAACCAGAAATAACCCCAGGGTGTTTGATCTTAGCAGCTGTAGGGATGGAAGCTCCAACTGAGATGAGGAGGTTGAGTGTGAGTAATAATCACTGGGTTTATCAGAAGCTTTGTTTTGACCATATTAAGAGTCTGAGGTATTTCAGGGACCAGTAAGTGGAGGCATCAAATTGGCAGCTGGACTCACAAATTGGGAAATCGAAAGAGGGGTTCAAGTAGAGATATCCAAAATGTGGTAGCTACTATGTGGACCCAAGTGAGTGACCTGTGGTCACATTTAGGAGGTATAATCTTCATGTTACAGTCCTAACGCTGTTCAGGGAGCAGGAAGTGGAGGATAGAAGCTGAGCACTGGGGCTCTTGCTTGAGTACCTGAGTGATGGTATTGGGTTTCTTGGTGGCTCAGATGGTAAAGAATCTGCAGTGCAGGTGACCTGGGTTCGACCCCTGGGTCAGGAAGATCCCCTGGAGAAGGGAATGGCAACCCACTCCAGTATCCTTGCTTGGAGAATTCCATGGACAGGAGTCTGGCAGGCTACAGTACAAAGGTTTGCAGAGTCAGACACAACTGAGTGACTATCGCTTTCACTTTTAAAATGCAGTTGAGGGAGGTATGTGGTCATAAAGATAGGGTGTATCAGATGTGAGAGCCTGATAAGTGGCCAACGCTTCCAAGAGAAGTGTAGATATGAGTTGGATGCCAAGGCATAGCAGTGGTTGAGGAAGGATGACATGCTGACCGGAGCTTTTGCTTATTCACTTCACTAGGGACTCACCAAGATTTTGTGAGGACTTTAATGGGGCCTGGAATGATTCATTCAGCCTGGTGGATATGGACAGAGGCAAATATGGTCATTTGTGATAATTATTGGGATTGGGGTGACTTGAATGAAGGTTAGCTGGACAGAGAAGGCTGTCATTGCTGAAGGACAGCGAGAGCTGCACAGAAATGGAAGAGGGCTATGGGCATCCAAGATTGACTGGTGGGTTTGTGTGGCTTAGTCTTAAGCAAGGAGCACCCATACAGGAAAAGAGGCCATAGAAGGCTTAGATGTTTCCACCCTCAATGGGTGCTGTGAGAGGTCTAAGCTAGTATTGAATCCTGTCTGAATTTGCTGAGCAAATCTGGGTGCTTTCTGCAAAGTTGTGTGTTAAGACCTTAAATGAAGGACATCCCTGGTGGTCAGGTGGTTAAGAATCCACCTGCTAATGCAGGGGACACAGGTTCGATCCTTGGTCTGGGAGGATCCCATGTGCCACAAGGCAACTAAACGGGTACACCACAACTACTGAGCCCATGTACTAGAGCCATGAGCTGCAACTGCTGATCCCTTGTTCAGTTATACTTCTCCTGAGAGGAGTGGGGTCACCTTGATGAGGTTCAGGGACGCTTGTACTTTGATGCTGGAGAACCTTGAAATTAAAACCTCTCTGGGTGAGGTCCTCACACCCACCTCTGTGCCCAGAGGTATTCCCTGCTCTGTCTTTTCACCCTAGAGCCTGGTCTGCCCTTCCTACATCAGAACCACAGACAGTGCATCCTTCCCCAAGTCCCTAAGTAGGTGCTGGGGTTGGTTGGATAAGGTGTGTGCACTGCCCTTTTCTCTCCTTGAAAAGCCCCAACTTCTGCTTCCATGAAACCTCACAAAGAATGATTCAGGGTCAGCCATCTACTGATCACTGTAATGGATTCTATTTTGCTTGCCCGCTGCCTGACCTGGTGACTTTGTCCAGATCTAAAGCACTCTAGTACCCTAGATCCTATTTCTCTCTTCTAGCTGACATTTCCTCACGTCTGCCTGTGCCAAGATTTGCCATCATTGACATGTTTACTAATTACGTGGACCATGGTCTTTTCTTGCAAGACTCTGAAGTTTTCTATAATAGTTTTCTTTCCTGTGTACTACTGTGTGCTGAGTTATTCTGGCCTAGTACTGGCTGCACTTTGTAATGTCTTTCTCTAAGTAATTGCATCACATGGTTGCCATGTGTATTTGCTTATCTCGGGAGTCGGATGGAGTGCATTCAGTGGTTCACAAATGACTGTTAATCCAGTCACAACAAAATGCATCAGGAGGCTCCTGGTCTTAAATGGCACCTGGGGCAGGGCATGACATCAAGGCTGTGTTCAAATTATAGGAGAAGCTTACTGTGTTTGATTAGTATTTTGTGCCAGTTCTAGCAGCCACACCTCATTTCTGGTGTTGCTTCCCCATTCTTGACTTTTGATGACTTGTCTACTCTACTTGTCTGTTCTACTCTTACATCCCATACGGGACTAATCCTCACCTCTCTGGACTCTCACCTGCTTTTCTTACTGCTCCTTCTGCAGTGCTCTCCAATGTCAACTTTTACATATTGTGTCATGAGGTGTGCACCTATCTTTGAATAGTCCTTAAACACAGACTATTCTATTGCAATTGGATATTCTTGGTCCTGGACTTACCCTTCTACTCTAGTGGTCATGTGTCACCAGCAAACAGGAGCCCTCTGGAAATTACTTACAGATAAACTGGTTGTAGGCCCTGTTCTCTTCCAGATATCCCATCCCATAGCTGTGTCCTTCACCTTGCGAGGCCTTCCCCATTCTGTGCTCTTTATTTCCTAGTACAGCAAAGTGGCCTGATCCTTAGCCTGCATCACCTCCCTGGTCCTGCAGACAATCCCTTGGACTTATCTTGAGTTTGTGTTCAGGTGGCCCTCTCCAATGATGTACTGTGTAATCTAGCATCATCTACAAGAGTGCATTATAGAAATGTACAAGGGTCTGCAATGTGAAGAGGCAGCAGAGGTTTTCAGAAGGCAGATGGAAGAGCACAAAACAGAAATACAATGGCATTATAAATTTTAAGTTTCATAACTGTGTCTAAACACACATCCATTCTTCTGGATTCCACTAAATAGTATGAAGAACAGAGGGAGAGAGAGAGAGAATGTCTGACATCTAGGACCTGTCTTGACTTCAGCTCAGTAACATTTCCTCATTTTGTCAGGAGTAAATCCATACGGAGAAGATTCAAAGTCTGGGAAGCCACTCTAGATGGCTCATCATTTTCCTGTGTTCCCTTTTCATGGAACCTGAGTACAAGGTCACTGCATACATTTAGTAAATTATCTCTGACCTGGTATGATCTTGGATCAGAGATAGAGAACAAATACATGGGGTAAAATGAAAGAGAAGAGGGACAGAGAGGGGAAGTGAGAGGGATGAATTATGGTAGAAATGACATGTAAATATCAGGAAGTGGCAGAATTCTGAAAATGAGAGACTCTTAAGAGTTATATAGTTTTTGAACATGGGAAACACTAATGTATAATAGGTCAATTAATTCTTCAATGTATAGAGAATGAGAAGCAGTTCATTAGAAAGAATAAGAAGCAAGCTATAAAGAGTGAAACTATGATCTAGACTCATGAAAATCCAGATTCTTAGACAGATGGGAAGGTATGATAAGTCTTCAACAGTGAAAATTAAAACCTGATATAACTGAAAGTAAGTAACTGAGGGAAAATACATTTTCTAACACATTTGAAGTGAGATAGTTTTCAAAGGAGAATAATCAAAATAGAACTCTAATAAAGGTTTATTTTGCTAAGTCAACAAACTGTCTGCCTTGCTGTCAAGACAGTTGATAGAAGCAGTGTTTGCAAGCAGAGTGGATTCATAAAGAGAAGAAAGTTTCTTCAAAAACAGCTGCATCAGGAACAGCCTGACACTGCTGTGTTCCATGTTGGGGTGTTACTCTATGACTCTATGAATCCCAGTCCATGTGGGCTATAAAACTGGCACTCCCCCTCCATCAGGATATCTGAGGTTCTGTTACTGTACAGAAGAGAAGGCAGGGCTATGCCCTGTGGATCTGAATGTGACTAGAACTAGAATGTGAGAGAATTATGTGCTTATATCCTAAAACTCTTCTTAGATTCAGCATACACGTGGATGACAATATTGCACCTTCCTTTCTGTGAATACTAGATGTCTCTTCCATTTATTTAATTTTTCTTTGATATCTCTTATCAGAATTTGGTAGTTTTCTCCATATAACTCTTGTATATGTTTTGTTAGATTTGTACCTGAGTATTTAATTTTGGGGGATGCTAATGTAAATGGTAATATATTTTAAATTTTAAATTCCATTCATTCACTGCTGGCATATGGCAACAACCTTGCTATAATTTCTTACTGGATCAAGGATTTTTGTTGTTGTTGATTCTTTCAGGTATTATACATAGAGACTTCCTTATTACTTGTTTACAGAGACAGTTTTATTTCTTCCTTCCCAATTACACCTTTTCATTTTATTTTCTTGTCTTATTGAATTAGCTAGGACTTCCAGGACAATGCTGAAAAGCAGTGGGTAGCAGGACATACTTGCCTTGTTCATGATTTTCGTGGAAAAGCTTTGAACTTCTCACAAGTAAGATTAAGCAGCAGTTTGCTTCTAAGTATATCTGATTATCTCTGCTTTTGTTTATTTGAAATTAAATGCATCATTTTGAATAAGGTCTTTATTTCACAACCTGATACTTATTATGTTTATTATGTCTACTTATTATATTTTTGTAGATTTTCTTCAAATGTTGGATTTTCTCAAATTTGTTTCTGCATCTATGATATGATCATGTGATTTTTCTTCTTTTAGCCTGTTGATGTGATTGTTGTTGTTCAGTTGCTCAGTTGTGTCCAACTCTGCAGCCCCATGGACTGCAGCACACCAGGCTTCCCTGTCCTTCACCATCTCCCAGAGCTTGCTCAAACTCATGTCCATCAAGTCGGTGATACCATCCAATCATCTCATCCTCTGTCGTCCCCTTCGCCTACCTTCAATCTTTCCCAGCATCAGGGTCTTTTCTAATGAGTCAGCTTTTTGCATCAGGTGGCCAAAGTTAATTTGTATTTGAATATTAAACTAGCCTTGCATACCTAGGATAATTCCATTTGGTTGTGGTGTATAATTCTTTTTACACATTGTTGGATTTGCTTCTGTGCTCATGAGAGATAATTGGTCCATAATTTCCTTGTAATGTCATTGTCTGGTTTTGGTATTAGAGTGATGTTGGCCTCATAGAATGAGTTAGGGAGTATTTCCTCTGCACTTTTCATCTGGAAGAAATTGTAGATAACTGGTATAATATCTTCCTTAAATATTTGGCAAAATTCACCAGTGACTCTCTTTGGGCCTGGTACTTTCTGCTTTGGAAGGTTAGTAATTATTGATACAGTTCTTCACTAGAAAGTAAGAATAGACAATCTGAATAGGCCTGTATCGTTTAAAGAAATTAATAAATGCTGTAAAAGCATTTGAGAAAATCTAACACCTACGCTCTTCTGTTTTCCATTTCATTGGTTTCTATTCTATTTTTCTGTTTTGGATTTAATTTGCATTTCTTTTTAGAGTTTTCTAGGATGGAAGTTCAGACTGATGATTTTGTATCTTTCTTCTTTTTATGCTGTAAATTTTCCTCTAGGCACGGCTTTCTCTGCAACCCACAAGTTTTGGTAAATTGTTTTCATTTAGTTTCAAGCAGTTTGAAATTTCTCTTGAGATTTCTCCTGACTCATAAGTATCCTTGAATTATTTAAAACTATGTTTTTTCAGCTCCATGTATTTTGGGATTTTCCAGCTATCTTTATCTTTTTGATTTCTACTTGAATTCCATTGTGGTCTGAGAGCAGACATTGTGTGATTTCTAGTCCTTTAAGTTTGTTAAGGTATATTTTATAGCCCAGAAAATGTGGTAGTGAATGTTCCCTGTGAGCTTGAGAAGAATACGCAATCTGCTCTTTTTTGATGGTGCTGGAGAAGACTCTTGAGAGTCCCTTGGACTGCAAGGAGATCCAACCAGTCCATTCTAAAGGAGATCAATCCTGGGTTTTCATTGGAAGGACTGATGCTAAAGCTGAAACTCCAATACTTTGGCCACCTCATGCGACGAGTTGACTCACTGGAAAAGACTCTGATGCTGGGAAGGATTGGGGGCGGGAGGAGAAGGGGACGACAGAGAATGAGATGGCTGGATGGCATCACCGACTCAATGGACATGGACTTCAGGAGTTGGTGATGGACAGGGAGGCCTGGCATGCTGTGATTCATGAGGTTGCAAGGAGTCGGACATGACTGAGCGACTGAACTGAACTGAACTGAGTCTTATAGATATCAATTATATTAAATTGATTGAAGGTGCTTTGAGTTTAAATATGTCCTTAACTGATTTTCTGCCTGCTGGAGCTGTCCATTTCTGGTAGAGGGATGTTGAAGTCTCCCAAATATAATAACGATTCATTTATTTCTGTTCATCTGGAGCTCTAGGTCCACTTTCACACTCACAAAACACAGTTAATTTCCTTCTCAAAGTTTCCCTCTGAATTCCTCTATATTCAAGGCACAACAGGAGATTGTCAAGTAGAGAATTTCTTCTCCCACTTCAGACTTGCCTGCCTTCCACTTCTGTTTCAGCCAGAACAAGTTCTCTACTTTAAGAACTCATGTGATGGGGGCCCTGCTGCCTCCCGTGAGCGGAGAGGCGGGGCCGGGTCTGATCCGCTTCCCGCCCCTCGCACCCGGCTCCAGGAGCTGGGCGCCCCGCGCGTGGGCACGCAACGACTGGATCGCCCAGGCGGTACCTTCAGCCGAGCAATGAAGAAAGCCCGGGAGCAGCAACCGGAGCCGGTCGAGACGTTTCCTGCGGCCGGGGTTGCTGCTGCTGCCACCTAAGCGGCGGCTTGAAACTCCCCGAAGTTGCGAGCCAGCGAGAGGCTGCTGCCCGCCGGGAGCAAAAGGGAAAGGAACTCTAAGATGCCAGAGTGACAGAGACAGACAGACGGACGCACAGACCTGCAGAAGACACCACGTCGGCGGCCTATCCCCGGAGCTCGTGAGGCGTCCCAGCTCTGTTCACTGGTGGGAGGCTGAGCTGGTGGAAAAGGCTCCTGGAAGAGACTCAGAGGCGACCATAACGTCTTTACGTTTATATGCATTGCCCAGCCTGCCTGGAGTTGTCAGACCGGGCTGCAAGGAACTGCTGTGTTTGTTGGTTATCACGGTGACTGTGAGCCGTGGCGCCTCCGGGGTGTGCCCCACTGCTTGCATCTGTGCCACTGACATCGTCAGCTGCACCAACAAAAATCTGTCCAGGGTGCCTGGGAAGCTTTTCAGGTTGATCAAGAGACTGGATCTGAGTTACAACAGAATTGGACTTCTGGATTCTGAGTGGATTCCAGTATCGTTGGTAAAGCTGAACACCCTCATTATTCGGCACAACAACATCACAAGCATTTCCACGGACAGTTTTTCCACCACTCCAAATCTGAAGTGTCTTGACTTGTCATCCAACAAGCTGAAGACCGTGAAAAGAGCAGTGTTCCAAGAGCTGAAGGTTCTGGAAGTGCTCCTGCTTTACAACAATCACATTTCTTATCTGGATCCTTCAGCGTTTGGAGCGCTCTCCCAACTGCAAAAACTGTACTTAAGTGGAAACTTTCTCACGCAGTTTCCCGTGGATTTGTATGTTGGAAGGTTCAAGCTGGCAGAACTGATGTTTCTAGATGTTTCTTATAACCGCATCTCCTCTCTGCCAATGCATCATATAAATTTAGTGCCAGGAAAGCAACTGAGAGGTATCTTCCTTCATGGAAATCCCTTTGTCTGTGACTGTTCCCTCTCCTCCTTGCTGATCTTTTGATACCGCAGGCACTTCAGCTCAGTGATGGATTTTAAGAATGATTATACCTGTCGCCTATGGTCTGACACTAGGCACTTCCATCAGGTGCTTCTGCTCCAGGATAGCTTCCTGAACTGCTCTGACAGTATCATCAATGGTTCCTTCCATGCCCTTGGCTTTATTCATGAAGCTCAGGTTGGGGAAAGGCTGATGGTCCACTGTGACGGCAAGACTGGTAGGGCAAATACCGATTTCATGTGGGTCGGTCCAGATAACAGAGTGCTGGAGCCCGATAAAGAGATGGAAAACTTCCATGTGTTTTCCAATGGAAGCCTGGTTATAGAAAGTCCTCGTTTTGAGGATGCTGGAGTGTATTCCTGTGTTGCAGTGAATCGGCAACGTCTGTTAAATGTGGATGTCACAATAAACGTGAGCAATTTCACCATAAACAAATCCCATGCACACGAGGCATTTAACACAGCTTTTACCACTCTTGCAGCGTGCGTGGCCAGCATTGTTCTGGTACTCCTGTACCTCTATCTGACACCGTGTCCCTGCAAGTGTAACCCCAAGAGACAAAAAAATATGCTAAACCAAAGCAATGTCCATGCATCTATTCTCACTCCCGGTCCTGATAGCCATGCCCCCATGGATGAACGGAAGGCAGGGATTGGGAAAAGAGTAGTGTTTTTGGAACCCCTGAAGGATACTGCAACAGGGCAGAATGGAAAAGTCAGGCTCTTTCCCAGTCATAGCTGAGGGCATCTTAAAGTCCACGAAGGTGAAATGCGACTCAGATTCAGTCAATTCAGTGTTTTCAGACACACCCTTTGTGGCATCCACTTAATTTTGTGCCTGCATTTGTACGATGTAGTGATTGAATCTCTTTATATTCAACTTTGTGTGTGGTCTGCGAAAATAAACAGCAGGGCAGAAATGGGGTTGTTCTGTTTCAGAAATAATACCACAGGGTCTCTTTCACTGGTTTATAGGAAATGTGGTAAAGCACTTAGGTTCATGCCAGAGAAAGATGGAGTTGTATTTCAGAGTTTAAGTTCTAGATGATACCTTCATCTTTAGCACCACTGATCATTTCAAAGCTGGCCTGGAGGCGACGTGACTGACATTGTCCTTTCACTCAGGATTCTTGAAAGAAAAGCTAAATTTCAGATACTTATTGGGACCAAAGTTGAGTTATGTTAAAGAAAAGTGTTCATTTTTAAAAGATGCAGAAGGAAGAACCAAGCAGCAGTTGTTTATAAAATACAAAGTAAAGTTAGATTTGGGGATACTTCAGTTCATGTTATCATTGCAGACCAGAGTAAATAGACAGTCCTGATCAAATTTGCTGAGCAGTGCCACATCGCATATGGTGTTAGATAAATAGTACAGTAAAGATACATTTGTTTGACTGTCTTCTTTCCATTCTTTCCATCTCCTATCCTTGTACAAAAGATCTTATTGAAAGTTTAAAGCCATCATTATTTGTTGCCATAAATATGTAAGTGTCAATGCCAAAATGTCTGAGTAACTTCTTCAGCCTTTGTTCTAAGAGACTAATATTTGTCTATATGCTTGTGTGTGTATAAGTCTTAAATTATATGAACTGTTAAGAGATGCCACTATATTGTACCTTGGACTTTTGAATTAATGTAAATAAACATGTGTTCTGCGACTTGATGTTCTGTTTTATTTGGCTATTTAAAAATATAAATCTAAGATGTTTAATGTGGAAAAAAAAAGAACTCATGTGATTACATTAGGCCAACATGAATAATCTCTATTTTCAAGTCAAACAATGAGCTACTTTAATTACATCTGCAAAGTTCTTTTATCTTGTAACATAAGATACTCAGGGGAGTGACTCCAGGGGTCAGAGCCACAGCTATCAAAACTCTGCCAGGCATAGTCTCTTTCCCTAATTTACCTCTAGTATTTTATAGCACATTTCATATTTTTATCTTCTCAACCGTAGTCAGACTCAACAAGTCTGAAATTATTTTTATTTATATAAATCTAAGGAAAGTTATGACCAACCTTGATAGTATATTAAAAAGCAGAGACATTACTTTGCCAACCAAGGTCCGTCTAGTCAAGGCAATGGTTTTTCCCGTGGTCATGTATGGATGTGAGAGTTGGACTGTGAAGAAAGCTGATCGCCGAAGAATCGATGCTTTTGAACTGTGGTGTTGGAGAAGACTCTTGAGAGTCCCTTATACTGCAAGGAGATCCAAACAGTCCATTCTAAAGGAGATCAATCCTGGGTGTTCATTGGAGGGACTGATGCTAAAGCTGAAACTCCAATACTTTGGCCACCTCATGCGACGAGTTGACTCACTGGAAAAGACTCTGATGCTGGGAAAGGTTGGGGGCAGGAGGAGAAGGGGACGACGGAGAATGAGATGGCTGGATGGCATCACCTACTCTGTGGACATGAGTTTGAGTGTACTCCGGGAGTTGGTGATGGACAGGGAGGCCTGGCGTGCTGTGATTCATGGGGTCGCGGAGAGTCGGAAACGACTGAGCGACTGAACTGAACTGAACTCACAATTTATCCATACATCTCAGCCATATATAACTGCAGCTACCTTTGTTTGGCACAAGTTGACTTAAATTCCAGGTTTTCCATGTTCAATACAGTGAAACATGTATATTATCACATGTGAAACGAATCACATGTATATTATCACATGTGAAATGAATCACCAGTCCAGGTTCGACACATGATACAGGATGCTTGGGGCTGGTGCACGGGGATGACCCAGAGGGAGGATAAGGGGAGGAGGGAGATGGGGAGGGGTTCGGGAAGGGGAACTCATGTACACCCGGGGTGGATTCATGTCAATGTATGGCAAAACCAACCAATATAATATTGCAAAATAATTAGCCTCCAATAAAAAAATAAATAAAATGTAAAAAAAAAATACAGTGCTTAGATTAAGCAGTAGTTTGCCTCTAAGTACATCTGATTATCTCTACTTTTTTTATTTGAAATTAAGTGCATCATTTTGAGTAAAGTCTAATTTGCTTATTTACTTTGATTTTGTGGACTAATCTTTTGCTCTTCTCATGATATTAACTTTGGGACTTACTCTCTGAGTCTGTGAAGAATTGATACTGATGCTGCCTTTGTGTATAGGTGTTACTTCTGCCCTCCTGACAGGGACCTCATTTGGGCAGACCTATCACATAAGCCTAATATCTACCCAGTATTCTACATGATGAATACTTAGGCAGTGATGCTTTAGATTTTCACACAAAGGCACACACATATACAACAGCCCAGTTTATAACTATATAACATGATTATTTACTGTTCAGTGTTTTGGTGTTCTGAGGTAGGAACTATTGTGGAAACATAACTTTAAATAAAATGTCCTGCTAACCCAGAAGACTTCTTCACATAAAAAGAAGAGAAAGAAAACATTTTTTTTCTGTTGAAGCATAGAGGCAGAATGTGATATGCATTACAGGCAATCTAGTAAGAAGTCAGTAAGGAATCTCACACTTTTATGTGACCATGCAGTACAATGTGTTAACATACATGTTCTTGAGATAAATGAGAACTAGTTTTCCAGTAAGAGGATTTGACAGTACCATTTTTCATATCATTCATTCTACATTTACCTTGTAATAGGAGTGACCGTTGGTGTTTGCTAAGTGTCTGTATCTAAAGGAAAAATACATTTCTTATACCTTTATGACAGGAGGTAGTTTTATAAATCAGATCCTGGCACCTGCTGAAGTTAGGCTCCTTCTCTCCTACAGAAACTGGAAGATAAGGGCACTCTCTTACATAATGATTGAATTTAAAAGAGCAATCTCTCAGGTCTCAGAGCAAAAGGTTTCCAAAATGCAAAGCTGGCAACAGGCTTATATAGCTTTTAAAAATATATAGTAAAGGGCAAAGGAAGAAAAGACAAGTTTTCTTAAGTAAATGCCTTAAGAAAAAGTGGATGTGGTGATGAAACTCTCCTTTTTTGCCTCAGAGGATTTTTCTTTTTTTTTAAATTTGTGTTCACTGTTACAAAACTCACTGTTAATTTGAACTTTAAGCTGATCTCCAAAAAATTTATTTGCATTTTCTAAGCATATTGGCTGGGTGAAGTTGCTTTCAAATAGAGAGGAAAAAGTCCTACAAATTTACTGATTTCTGGAAGCTTTTGAAGCCTGGAAGAACTGAAAGGATGTCAAGAATTCTGTGTGTGGGTATGTGTAAATAAGATGGAAACACCAAAGGAGAGAGATTTTCCAGAAGAGACATGATGTGTCACTGGGTGTTTATTCATGTAGGAGAAATGATAAGATTCCTTAAAAAATTCAATTAAAACAAATTGATTTTATTAAACATTATTTTTTAACCCTTTTAGTTTTAAGTATTAAATAAGTATTTTTAATATAAGTAATGTTTAGCAAAATTTGACAGCAATTAGCACCTAAAAGCAACATTCCGAGACCTACATTTTCAGGTAGTCTATATTGTCCATATTTGATAATAACTTGCCATTTATTATAAGTAACATGGTGCAGTGGTAAAGAATCCACCTGCCAATGCAGGAGACATGGGTTCGATCCCTGGGTCAGGAAGATCCCCTGGAGAAGGAAAGGGCAACCCATTCCAGTATTCTTGCCTGGGAAATCCCATGGACAGAGAAGCCTGGAGAGCTACAATCCATGGGGTTGCAAAGAGTTGGATATGACTGAGTGACTGAGCACACACGACTAACACATAAACAATACTTCAGTTCAGTTCAGTCGCTCAGTCGTGTCCGACTCTTTGCAACCCCATGAATCACAGCACGCCAGGCCTTCCTGTCCATCACCAACTCCCGGAGTTTACTCAAACTCATGTCCATCGAGTCGGTGATGCCATCCAACCATCTCATCCTCTGTCATCCCCTTCTCCTCCTGCCCCCAATCCCTCCCAGCATCAGACTCTTTTCCAGTGAGTCAACTCTTCGCATGAGGTGGCCAAAGTATTGGAGTTTCAGCTTTAGCATCAGTCCTCCCAATCTTTACAATAGTCCTATATGGGAAATGTCATTGTCTAAATTTATAGACAGTACATGACCTATCCAAGGTCACCCGGATTGTAAGTGGGTAGACCTACAACTCCAAACCAAATCCTATTTGGCTCCCAAACTGGCATGCCTGTCAAGTTCACAATGTCTGCAGGGAGCTTCAGTGATCTCCTTTTTGCCAAATCCAGTGGTAACTTTGGTCTTCATTGCACTTGATGTTTAAGCTGACCCGTGACCTCCTTAAAACACTGTCTTCTCTTGGCTTGTGTGAACCCTCACTTGCTGATGTTCCTCCTGCTTCACTGGCTGTTCCTCTTCAGTCTCCTTTTCAGATTCTGTGCCTAAGCTCCCCACTTGAGAGGACCCAGGATTCAGTCCTGAGCTCTTGTCCATCTACACTCTCCCTGGGTAACACCACCCCTCTCCTGGTTGAAATGCCATCCATGTATGGAGGTGTCCAAACCTGCAATTCTTGTCCTGACTTCTCTCCAAAAGTCCAGACTCACACAATTGACTCTCTGTTTGACATTTCGACTTAGATTAGTAATTTCTCCCCTGAAAAATTTGCATCTCCTCCAATTCTCCTCAACAAAGTAAATAGCAAGAAGTGACCCAAGCCCCCCCAAAAAATCTAGGAATTATTTTTTATTTTTCTGTTCTCCTACAGCCCATGCCCAATCCTTCAGCAAGTCTACCTCATCCTCCAAAGGATACCTCAACATCTACTTCTCTCCTTCTCCATTGCCAGCACCCTAACCTCCGAGCATCTCTTGCCTGGACCACTGCAAAAACCTTGAAACTGATGTTCCTGCTTCCGATCTTGCTGCAATCCATTTGCTACACAGCAGCCAGAGGATCTTTCTAAAATCATAAATCAGATGAAATCACTCTCTTAAAAACCTTTCAGCGATTTTTCACCTGGTTTTGAATACATTCCAAAATTCTTGTCCTCCCTCATGGAGTCCTGCCTGATCTGCCCTTATCTCGCGCTGTTTTCCTACCACACTCCAGTCATATTAGCCATCCTTCATGTCTCACACCCGCCAAACAGGTTTCTGCCTGAAAGCCACTGAACATGCTGTCCACTCTCCAGAGTGTTTATTCTTCTCCTAATCTTCCCAGGTTGGCACTTTCTTCTTCTTCTTCTTTTTTTAAGAAATTACCACGTATGGACCCATTCCTTTTAATAAAATATTTATTTATTTTTGGCTGCGTTGGGTCTTAGTTGTAGGCTCAGTACAACTAAGTACTGAGTACAACTAAGTACTGTAGTTGAGGAACACGGGCTGAGTGACCCTAAGGCATATCGGATCCTAGTTCCCCGACCAGGAGTTGGATACTCATCCCCTTCATTAGAAGGTGGATTCCCAACCATTGGACCACCAGGAAAGTTCCCAGGTTGGTACACACTTGCCGTCAGCTGCAGTGCCTCCTCCCTGATCACTAGTCTACAGGAACCACACACTCAGCCACTGTCACAATCCTGAATTTTAATTCTCTGCAGAGCACTTCTTACTGTCTGGTTGTTTCTTGTTTACATATTTGTTGTTTTATTGTCTTCAATTCCTCATTACAACTCAGGATCCAAGACGTTCCCTGTCTTGTTCACCATTGTATCTCCAGTGCCCAGACTGGTGTCTAACACATGGGAGTTCAGTTCAGTTCAGTTCAGTCGCTCAGTCGTGTTCGACTCTTTGCGACCCCATGAATCACAGCACGCCAGGCCTCCCTGTCCATCACCAACTCCCGGAGTTCACTCAAACTCATGTCCATCGAGTCAGTGATGCCATCCAGCCATCTCATTCTCTGTCGTCCTCGTCTCCTCCCACCCCCAATCCCTCCCAGCATCAGACTCTTTTTCCAGTGAGTCAACTCGTCGCATGAGGTGGCCAAAATATTGGAGTTTCAGCTTTAGCATCAGTCCTTCCAATGAAAACCCAGGATTGATCTCCTTTAGAATGGACTGGTTGGATCTCCTTGCAGTCCAAGGGACTCTGAAGAGTCTTCTCCAGCACCAGAGTTCAAAAGAATCAATTCTTCGGTGATCAGCTTTCTTCACAGTCCAACTCTCACATCCATACATGACCACTGGAAAAACCATAGCCTTGACTAGACGGACCTTTGTTGGCAAAGTAATGTCTCTGCTTTTTAATATGCCATCTAGGTTGGTCATAACTATCCTTCCAAGGAGTAAGCGTCTTTTAATTTCCTGGCTACAATCAGCATCTGCAGTGATTTTGGAGCCCCCAAAAATAAAGTCTGACACTGTTTCCACTGTTTCCCCATCTATTTCCCATGAAGTGATGGGACCAGATGCCATGATCTTAGTTTTCTGAATGTTGAGCTTCAAGCCAGCCTTTTCACTCTCTTTCACTTTCATCAAGAGGCCTTTGAGTTCCTCTTCACTTTCTGCCATAAGGGTGGTGTCATCTGCATATCTGAGGTTATTGATATTTCTCCCAGCAATCTTGATTCCAGCTTGTGCTTCTTCCAGGCCAGCGTTCCTCATGATGTTCCTCATAACTCTGCATATAAGTTAAATAATATACAAACAATATACAACCTGGACGTACTCCTTTCCCTATTTGGAACCAGTCTGTTGTTCCATGTCCAGTTCTAACTGTTGCTTCCTGACCTGCATGCAGGTTTCTCAAGAGGCAGGTCAGGTGGTCTGGTATTCCCATGACAATACTTGGTCATTGAAAAATAGTCTTACCTGTGGCAAAATGTGTAATTCTTCAGCTCTGTGATGTCTGCTTCACTTAAAATTGATTGAAAAAATTGTTTTGGTCTTTTAGTATTTAATCATGTAAAGTGCTTTTTAATGTGTGCAGATATGAAGCACATAATTACTTCAGTATCATTTCAATCCAGAATATTTAGGTAATATGGTTGTCATTAATGATAAATCTTGCTGAAATAAGTTACATTTATTGCCACTAATAAAATGTCATAGCAACAATACTTCCCAGAATGAGTTTTTCTTTTCAACATTCATTTATATTCCTATAGTAAATTAATACTGCATGGATTTCTTTTTCAAGATTTTAATTTGACTGTTCCCTATTATTTACAGACTTCAAAGTTTTTAGTACTTGTTCAGTGACTTTGAAATCTGTCCTAATTTAAGATCCTCAGGATTATCTCTTGTTCACTTATCACATTTTTCAAAAGCATAAATACTGTGTGAACTTTTTTATGCTTATAACAGTGCAGTGATCTGTGAGGAAAGTCATCCTCTCCTGTTTCCACAACTCTACACGGTATTTATAGTGAGAAACTTGTGTTTACTTAACTATATGCAAATTAACAAATCAATGTCAAAACTCATTATTGCAGAGACTGAATATGATCTTTGGTATAATTCATTCTTAAAAATAGTTTTATGATTCTATATCTTAATAGATGTAAAAGACATCAGAAAAAAATTAAGCAATTTCCTTCGTATCTTGGATCTGACCATTCTCAATACACTTTGACCTCAGCCTCAATACTTCATTATAGGAATGAGCACAGCTCATAGTGCTTCTGTCTCTCTATTCTCTGTTCTTTGCACTCTACCTACTCTCGTTGCCCCCTTTATCTTTTCCTGAATGCTGATATTGCATAATGACTTAAAGCATAAAGAAGAATCACATTTTGAAGATAATATCTTCAGAATAATTATTCTGGTCACATGCTCAGCTTAATTGTATCTCTTCTCAGACATCACTGCTAAAACTTCTCTAAGATTTTCACATTTTTAACCATCTACTGATACTTCCGCTGAGACATTTCAGACACAATCTCTGAATCACTACGTAGTCATTAATAGCTTTCTGTAATTTGAATTTTATAACTTTTTCTCAGGTAACAGCAGTCCCTCATGCAGAGCAGTCTCTGTAATCCAGGAGAAATGATAATGACTTCCCAGTGATGAGATCATAGTTTCAGTTACTCCATGCAGTTTGGGTTTCAGAACACCTTTTTCATACATGCTCCATCTGTGAATACCACACCTGTTAATCTTTATGAAATCTGCATGTCTTTCATTGTTCTGTTTTTGAGAAATAACTATCAGGCTATTCAAAAAGAAACTAAATGATAAAAATATTATATCCTTGCTAAATTGGACACAATATCTTACTATGCTGTTAGAAGTATTTTCTGAAGTGACTACAGAGATCCACCTTTGTACTCCTGCTGACCCACCTGGAGTGTTTTTTCTCTTCTTCCTGACCAAACATACAGAGACTGATCAAACTGATTCTAACACTTCATAGTGTATAGATTTAATTGCAACATGATAACGTTTATTTTTCATTATTAGTTTATTTTTATTGAAGTATAGTTGTTTTACACCTGGAACTAATCCAGGTATATAACATAGTGACTCAATATTTTTATAGATTATACTCCATTTAAATTTATTAAAAACAAGGCTTCCCTGGTGGTCTAGTGATTAAGAATCCTTCCTGCCAATGCAGGAGACGTGAGTTCGATCCCTGCTCTGGGAAGACTCCACATGCCATAGGGCAGCTAAGCCCTGTGCTGTAGAAGCTGTGCTCCGCAGTGAAGGAAGCCAGAGCAGTGAGAAGCTCTAGCACCACAACGAAGAGCAGCCCCTTCTCGCAGCACCTAGAGAAGGCCTAGCACAGCAGCGAAGACCCAGCACGGCCAGAAATAAACACATCTTTAAAAAGGTATTAAAAACAAAAGCTATATTTTTCTGAGCTGTACAACATACCCTTGTTCTTATCTTTTTATACATAGTGAAACTGAGCAGGACCCTGTGGAACCTTCCTGGGAGAGACATCCTCAGCCCTCGTGTCCCCTGACTCCCACCTGCCCCACTGGGTGTGCTGCACAGCTTGTGGGATCTTAGTTCCCTGACCAGGGATTGAACCTGGGCCCTGAGCAATGAGAGCATGGAGTCCTAACCCTTTGACCGCCAGGGAATTCCTGTCCTGACTCTTGTTTATGGAAAATTTTATCCTCCTCGGCTTTCCCGGAATTCCAAAAAGTAAAATCAGAGAAGTAAGAAGATGCAGAAACAAAGGAAGGCAGTCAAGTATGACAGAATAATATTTTAGCCATAAAACAAAGTGAAGGACCTTTATAGTTCCTCCTCAGGGGCTATGGATAAATATCCTGAGCCATATCCTTGACCTATTTTGCAGTTACTAAAACCCCCACCAGGTGGAAGAAGTTAACTGCATGCTGACAACCAGCATGTAGACTCCCAGACCAGTTGGAGTTAGAAAACTGATAATTAGGATTCTGAAAATATCACCATTATCTCATAATCAGCCAGAGAATTATGCTCAGGCTGATCACGCATCCTGCCACCCGCTTCCCCATACTGTCTTTAAAATCCCTGCTTTGAAAGTCATTGGGGACTTCAGGTGTTTTGAGCATGAGCTGCCTGTTCTTGCTAGTTCCTGCAGTAAACCCTGTACTTACCTTTCACCACAAGGGAATATCAATGGTTTGGCTTTTCTGTGCATCAGGTGACTGGCCCAAGTCTGGTTTGGTAACAGTAGTTTGTGTCTCTCAGGCCCGTAGCCCTATTTCGCCTCTCCCCCATGAAATGTTTATTAGCTTCGGCTACCAGCGGACACATTTTGTATCTGAAGGACGAGGAATGCTGTGTGTACTTGGCTCTGTGTCCTCTGAGAATGTAGCCTCAGGCAGCATGATGAAGTTCACAGAAACTGAACTAACACATCTCCAATCTTGGGTGAATGTCTTCAGATAATGCAACATCCTCCAGAAGTCCGGAGATCTACCCCTTTAAGAACAAACAAGAGGCTTCTAAGTCCTTGAACGAGTGAACTCCATTTCCCAGCGCCCCTCGGTCAGGGTGCAAAGGGGTGGGGTGAGTTACCCCAAGCGTGAGAACTACATTACCCAGAATGATCTGCTGAGAAGCCTTGCTGAGCCAATGAAGGCTCAGAACATAGGCGTTTCCGTGCGTGTCTCCTATCGAGGGGCGGGACTTCCGGCGTCCTCCTCCGGGCGGTCATTTTGGCTGCTCGGGTGTGTTCGTTCGGACAAGTTCCGGAGCCGTGAGCCGGGACCTACGGGACAGGACCGAGAAAGCGTCAGAGGAGTCCCGCTGCACAGAAACGAGTCTCAGGTTCGGCCGCAGCACCGCGCGAGATGATTCGCACCAGGGCCGGTTTAAGACCCGCCGGCCCGCCCCGGACCCACTCCGCCCAAAGGCCTGGTTGGCTGCGGCCGCTCGGAGGGACCCGCCTCAGGTAAGCGCTCTTCCTGGGTCCCTCCCCGCCCTCACCCCACCAGACACTAACGCCCGGAGTGCCCTCGTCCCTGCAGCCCAGCCCCCGGTGTCCGGGACGGTGAGGCGTTAGTACACGTACTCCTGTTTCTGACAGTGGTTGTGAATAAACTTAACATTTCAGTTTTCCAGTTTAATCTTACTATCTGGGGTGTGATTAGATGAGGGAGAGGGATACAGACAGAGGAACCGGGATGTACGAAGGCCTGGAGCTGCGACTGAGCTCTGGGGATTCGGGAAATCTGGACTCCGTTGTGCCCGGCGAGGAACAAAGTTTGAGGCGGAGTTACCCCTGGAATAGCAGGCTGAGGCCTTTGCATATATTCTCAGGATTCTAAGAGCTGTGGGAAAGTTCAAACCAAACTACGTTGGTTTTCAAAAGTCTTTCAAAAGCTGTTTAACAGCCTTTGGATGAGCAGACCGAAGGAGGAGGGTGAAGACTTTGATGCACCAGGAGGTTGGATCTTTGTTCAAGCACGCAGAGCTAGTAAAGTGAGACTGAGGCACAGAAGTTAGGCGTTCAGCCGCTCATGGCGGCCTGAACCCCGTGAAACCTGACATTATATTCATCTGTAGCCTGTGTCTTAAAACATGACTGCAAAACGTTTGTGGGACCTGTATAGGTATGTGTAGTGTGTCCCAGACTGTTACTGTTCCCTTCCCCAATCCACTCTGTATTGGTGCCCCGGGATTCTTTTTATACATCGTTTATTTATGGCTGTGCTGGGTCTTCCTTGCTGCGCAGGCATTTCTCTAGCTGCCTTGAGTGGAGCTACTCTTTGTTGGGGTGTATGGGCTTTTTCATTGTGATTTCTCTTGAGGCGCATGGGTTCAGTAGCTGTGGTGCATTATCTTAGTTACTCTTGCAGCTTGTGAATCTTCCCAGATGGGGGATCGAACCTGTGTCCACTGCTTTGGCAGGCAGATTCTTATCCACTGCATCACCAGGGAAGTTCCTGCCGTGGGATTCTTTAAGGACCTAAGGCTAGGGTCCTGAGTCTACCAAAGATTATATAGAGGTGTTTCTATTTCTGGCACCTCATTTAAATGGATGTGGAAATGTTATCCAAGTACCAGGATGTGAAAGTGCTTAGAGGTAGAGCTGAGGCGGAATCATTAAGATCTCCTTTCCATTAGGTGGGAAGAAGGAGCTAGAGAACAGAATTAAGGACTGGAACGGCTGCCTAAGAAATTGGGTATCTGTTCTGGAGGTGATAGGAAGTTTGGATCAGAAGAGGGTAATGACCTTGCCTAGCTCCATTCATAGGAGAAGGAAATGGCAACCCACTCCAGTGTTCTTGTCTGGAGAATCCCAGGGATGGGGGAGCCTGGTGGGCTGCCATCTGTGGGGTTGCACAGAGTCGCACACGAGTTAGCAACTTAGCTGAAGCAACTAAGCAATTGCTGAAGCAACTTGGCAGCAGAAGCTCCATTCATTCATTTATTTTGGGGGGGGGGGAGTGCTTTGGCTTCTTGTGGCAGAGCATGGGCTCTGGGGCGAGTGGGCTTCAGTAGTTGTGGTACATGGGCTCAATAGCTGTGCCTCTGGGCTTAGTTGCTCTGCAGCATGTGGAATCCTCCTGAATCGGGGATCGAATCCGTGACTCCTGCATTGACAGGTGGACTCTTTGACACAGCCTCCAGGGAAGCCCTTACCTAGCTCTTAACAGCCTCCATATGGACAGTGGAGCACAGATTGTGAGACTAAGGGAAGAGAAAGGAAAATCAGTGTGGAGGCTCCTACAGTAGTCCACTTGAGGGTTTATGGAACAGAGTGGTAGCTTAGAAGTGGCTGGATTCTGGATATGTTTTAATTATGAGTTAACTGGATTTTCCAATAGGGAGGGAAAGTGTCTTTTTCTGCATGGGTAGTTATAACAAAGAACCATAAACTAGATGACTTATAAACACCAGGAGTCTTTTTTCTAGAGGCTGGAAGTCCAAGGTTGGGGTACCTGCATGGTCAGGTTCTGTGTCTGCTGAGGGCCTGCTTCCTAGTTCGTAGAAGTCATGTTCAGTGTCCTTATGTGATGATAATCAGAGAGGAGCAAGCTCTCCTGACTTTTATAAGAGTGACAATCTCTCCCTTGTGGGGCCTACCTTCATGGTCACATCTAATTTCCTCCCAAAGGTTCTTGCTCCTAATACCATAAAATTGGGAGGTTCTGTGTCACTGAGCCTAGGTGGGCTTGTTTTTTTTTTACGTTTGTGTGATTGATTTACATTAGTTTCAGTTGTACAATATAAGAATTAGATATTTATATACGTTACAAAATGACAAGAAACATTCCATTACTGTGTGTTACCATACAGAGTTACTACAGTATTACTGACTGTATTCTCTACACTGTACTCAGGGGTCCCCAACCTGTGGGCTGCGGACTGCTACCTCTTGTCAGATCTGCAGCATCATTAGATTAGAAATAAAGTGCACAATAAATGTAGTGCGCATGAATCAGCCCGAAACCATCCTCCCCTGGTCTGTGAAAAATTGTCTTCCATGAAACCAGTCCCTGGTGCCAAAAGGTGGGCCAGTGCTTACATCCTTGACTGGAAGTTTGTTTTGCAGTTACCATGAGGCTTTGTTTGTTTGTTTGCGTGTGATCTTTGTTGTGTCATGCGGGCTTGTTTGATGTGGCATGAAGAGTCTAGTTGTGGTGCGTGGCTCCGGAGCATGCAGGCTTCAATAGTTGCTGCTCGCAGGCTAAGTTGCCCTGCAGCATGTGGGATCCTAGTTTCCCACCAAGGGATCGAACCCAAGTGCCTTACACTGCCAGGCAGATTCTTAACCACTGGACTGCCAGGGAAGTCCCTACCATGAGGTTTTTATATATGTATATATACATACATATAACATAAAAAAGTATATTTTATGTTTTAAGTTGCTGGTTTCTTCATGTCAAATGAGTTTCCAATACCCTACATTTGTACCCTCCACTTCTCATAATTGCTCGTTTTGATATCATATTTGTGTGTGGGTGATTTCCTACCTTTACTGTATGTGAGCTTTTACCAGTGAGCTTTCCCATCTGTAATTTTCTTGTTTCTAGTTGTGGCCTTTTCCTTCTAGAGAAGTTCTTTTGGCATATGTGCTAAAGCTGGTTTGATGGTGCTGAATTCTCTTAGCTTTTGCTTGTCTGTAAAATTTTTGACGTCTTTGTCGAATCTGAACGAGAGCCTTGCTGAGTAGAGTATTCTTGGTTGGAGGTTTTTAGCTTTTCTGCCTTGCAGAGTTTCTGCTGGAAAATCAGCTGATAACCTTATGGGAATTCCCTTGTGTATACTTACTGCTTTTCCCTTGTTGCTTTTTTTTGTTCTGGGCACACCAAGCAGCTCTCGGGTCTTAGTTCCCTGACTACAGATTAAACCCGGGTCACAGCTGAGAAAGCACTGAGTCCTAACCACTGGACTGCCAGGGAATTCCCAAGTTCTGTATATTTTAGCAATGTATTTATGTTTATATATGCTGTCAAAATATGCAGAATTGTACATTAGAAAGAGTACATTTTACAGTATATACTATAGAAAATTAAGATAAATGCCAGAGACTTTTATTATTTTAAATAGGGTTGTCATGAAAGGACTCTAATAAAAAGACATTAGGACTGGTGGCCTAGTGGTTAAGAATCCATCTTCCAACACAGGGGATGCAGCTTTGATCCTTGGTAAGGGAACTAAGATTCCGCATGCCCCAGGACAAGTATGCCCACGTGCCACAACCAGAGAGGCCTGAGCGCTGCAACGAACAGCCCACATACCTCAACTAAGATCTGATGCAGCCAAATAAATAAATATTAAAAAAAATAATAAGACGTTAGATCAAGTGGTCAAGTGGCTAAGCTTCCGAGCTCCCGATGCCAGGGGCCTAGTCAGGGAACTGTCAGGCAGATTACCTCACTAGTGTTGATCAGGAAATACCAGGTTGACTGATTTAAGATTTGGTTTCTGGGGAAGGCTGAAACTGAGAAACTGAACTTAAGTAGTGTTGGTTTGGTGAGTACAGCTCAGTTCAAGTGACTCCATTTTGAGCCAGTTGTCTCCTTTTTTTTTTTTTTAACAATTCTTTAAATTTTTATTTTAGATTGAGGTATAATTGATTAAAAATGTTGTTTTACTGTCAGGGGTACAGCAGAGTGACTCAGTTATACATATATATGTATCCATTCTTTCTGAGATTCTTATCTCCTATACGTTATTACAGAATATTGAGTAGAGCTCTTGTGCTATACAGTAGGTCCTTGTTGGTTATCCGTTTTATTTTGTGTGTGCGTGCGCACACTCAGTTGTGTCTGACTCTTTGTGACCCTATGGACTGTAGCCCACCAGGCTCCTCTGTCCATGGAATTTTCCAGGCAAGAATACTGAAGTGGGGTGCCATTCCGTTCTCCATTTATTTATAGTAGTGGATATGTTAATCCCCAAACTCCTGATTTATCTACCCACCATCTTTCCCCTTTGATAACCGTAATCCTTTTCAAAGTCTAAATCTGTTTCTATTTTGTAAATAAGTTTCTTTATAAAGATTTGTATCATCTTTTTAAGATTCTGCATGTTAAGTGATATGATATTTGTCTTAGTATGATAATCTGTATTATTTTATTCTCTTTTATGGTTAATTTTCTATTATATATATGTCTGTGTCTGTGTGCAGCGTGTATGTGTGTGTATGTGCTACGTCTTTTTTATCCATTCCTCTGTCGATGGATATTTAAGTTGCTTCTATGCTTGGCAGTTGTAAATAGTGCTGCAGTAAACATTGGGGTGCATGGGTGCATGTATTTTTCTTGCTTGCTTTCTCTTCCTTCCTCTCTCCCCAGCTTGCAGGATTTAAGTTCCCTCCAGGAATTGAACCGGGCCCAGAGCAGTAAAGCCCAGAATCCTAACCGCTAGGCCCCTTAAGGAACTTTCTTAAGTAGCATGTATCTTTTCAAATTAGTTTTTTCCTGTTAATATGTCCAGGAGTGGGTTTTTTAAACAACTTTAAGGAGAATACGTTTTGTGAAACAGAAGGAGTTTTCCCAAATTTGCAGTCTTTAAATTTGACATCCACAACGTTAGGGCTCTTGGAGGTATTTCATTTTTCTTGAACACAAACTGCAGTTCAATTTTAGATGGATGCAATATCATCTCCATGGTGTATCATAGCAGTTTGCAGCAGATGTTGTAATTCTTATTTGTAACTGAAACTGTTCTTATACCACAACCACCAATTAGGGGAGTGGAATTGGATCCTACCCCAGTGACTGTAGGCACAGTTTGATGCGCTCGTCACTCACTACCTGTAGTATATGCAGGCTTAGAGAGAAAGTTTTCAGAATCACTGGCTAGGGTCTCAGGTTCTCTGCTCTTTAGAGGTGTGAAGTCCTGGGTCAGTCATCACTGCTCTAAGATGTCACTGTTCCCATTGGCTAAAAAGATTCCACGTGGAGATTTCCTTTTTAGCCTTACCACCTTCACTTAGTCGAGGAACATTCAGAAAATCTAGGACATCTTTTTCTGAACTGTCTTAGTAATTATAAATATTTCAGTACTTTGAGGTAAGAGAGCTCAGATCCGTCATTTAAACCTTCCAAAACCCTGTTCACCTGAACTCCTGTGCACATGTTGTCCCTGGACCAGCAGCTTTTCCATTTCCTGTTACTTTCCTCTCCAGATTGCAGTTCTTGGCTCAATCTCTTTATTAAACTTTCAGCAGGGCCAGCAAATCTTAATTGTTACTTCATTAAGTTCCCCAGTATGACTCCCTTCTCTGTTGATATTCAGCTCCTGCCACCCACAGAAAGAGCAGAGCTCACCATGTGGAAACAGTTTCTGCTTCCTAACCTAAAACAAATCAGTTTAACTCAAATGCCAGCTAAGGGCCATGCCCCCATGTCTTAATTTGTCTGCGGACTGGTTCTTGATCAAATCTCATGACCGGTGGTGACCTATTACTGCGCTCTCTTTCAGTCTCTTTAAAAACTAACTTTATAAACACTAATTCCTTCTAAAAATAGTTTTTCCTCTTTTAGTGATCCAGTGCATTTCTTGTTGTACTGTCTCTGTCATCTTTTACAACTGAACTTTTGTTTTACTTATTTTTAATATTTAATTTATTTTTCTGTGTCTGGTCTTAATTTTGGCATGAAAACTCTCAGTTCCAACATGTGGGATCCAGTTTCCAGCTCAGGATTGATCCTGGACTCCCTGCATTGGGAGAGTGTAGTGTTAGCCACTGGACCACCAGGAAAGCCCTAGAACTGAACTCTTAACGAGCATTGTTTTTTTTTCTCTCTCCTGATTACGTCCACAATATAGCGCTACTTTTTCAAGTTTCATGTATTAGCCTCACAGCTCCATCGTCACTAACAAAGTCCTAAATCCAATGGTAACTTGAAGATTTTGTTTAAATTTCCTCTCAGAAGCTTTTGCCACAGTTGACGTTTTTATTCTTTTCTTTATTGTTGACTATGCTGGGTCTTCATTGCTGGGGGCTTTCTCTAGTTGTGGTTCACGGACTTCTTGATGCAGTGGCTTCTCTTGTTGTGGTGCACAGGCTTAGTCATTCCATGGCTTGTGCGATCTTCCCAGACCAGGGGTCAAGCCAGTGTCCCCTCCACTGCAAGATGGATTCTTAACCACTGGACCACCAGGGAAGTCCCATGCATATTGTTTTTTTTTGTAAGTAATAATGCTTTATTGAGGGGCTAGTCACATGACATGGAAATACCATGACATGTATTTGGGAATCATGGTTTACTCCAGATACATGCCCAGGAGTGGATTGCTGGATCATATTGTAAGGAACCTCCATACTGTTTCCCAAAGTGGCTGTACCAATCTTATCAGGTTGGCCAAAAAGTTCATTGGGGTTTCACTGTAAGATCTTATGGAAAACCCAGACAAAGTTTTTGGCTAGCAGTACATTCCCACCAACAGTGCAGTCTAAGTTTGATGACCTGATAGTAATACAAGGGAAAACTTGGTGAGAACTATGAAATAATCTACATAGTTGGGTCTTCTCTTCGCTACTTTGCACCTCTACCAGCACAACTGACTATATTTCTGTCTTACCTCTCCTGAGGTTGAAGGGATTTAGTATTTTTAACTTTGCTAAGGAAAACCGATAAACAGTATAATAATATTGGGGCTTCCCAGGTAGCTCAGTGGGTTAAGAATCTGCCTGCAGTGTAGGAGACACAGGAGATACGGGTTCGATCCATGGGTCGGGAAAATCCCCCGGAGGAGAGAATGGCAACCCACTCCAGTATTCTTGCCTGGAGAATCCCATGGACAGAGGAGCCTGCCCAGCTATAGTCCATAGGGTCACAAAGAGTCGGACAAGACTGAAGTAGTTAACTGAGCACAGTATGATAATATTAGGAGAGTCCAATGTACTGGTATCTGAACATGACAGGTTTTGAGATATGATATACTTCAGAATAAAAGGGTAGCATATAGCAAATGGAAAACAAGCTCAACATGTTTGATTATTAATATAAAAATTTTGTAAGTAACATTACAGAATCTTAAAAAATCCTGGAAAAGTGGACACAGTAATAGGAAAAAAGAAAAGCCCACAAGAAGTCGTCATATAGCTACAAATGAACTGATTCACAGCCAAAATCATTTCGTTTTTTATAATCCTGTTCTATTTTCCTCAGCAATTGCTTAACTTAAGGCAAACTCTGAAAGCCATATCACTACATCTATAAAAGTTCAAATAAGGGAATTCCCTGGTGGGCCAGTGGTTAGGACTCCATGATTTCACTGCTGAGGGTGTGGGTTCAGCCCCTGGTTAGGGAGCTAAGATCCTACAAGTCATGAGGTATGGCCAAAGAGAAAAAAAAAAAAAAACACAAACGTGTCTGTAATAGGCTAGGACTTTTTTTCATTTGTTTAATTGTAGTGTTTTTATCATATGTAATTATAAACAGTTTCTCCGTATTATGCAGTACCAAATAGTGTTCAAATTATCCTGGGTATTTTATTTTTAATGTTTATGTTATTTATTTAGTTGCAGCATGCAGGCTGTTCATCACAGACTTTTCTTTAGTTATGGTGCAAAGGTTCAGCAGATGCAGCACTTGAGCTTACTTCCCTTGTGGCATTTGGGTTCTTAGTTTCCTAAAACCTAGGTTCCCTGTTTGGGGAGGCAGTCTTTTTCTTTTTTTTTCAAGAAGGCATATTTTTAACTACTGGACCGCCAGGAAATCTCTAGATTTTTTTTTTTCTCAATATTTATTTATTTGGCTTCACTGGGTCTTGTGGCATGTGGGATCTACTTCCTTGACTAGGGATTGAACCTGAGGCTCAAGCACCGAGTCTTGGCCACTCAACCACCCGGGAAGTTCTGCCAATGATGATTCTTGCCTGTACCATCAATATAGGTGATGGTTCTACTCTCCCTTTTCCTTTATTAGGTGGAATGTGTTTTTTACAAACAGAGTTATGGGAGAAGAAGTTCAGATAGAAAAAGATGCAAAAATATCTTGTTTTTTATTTCTCCTTTCCCAGTGTGATGATTTGATCCTTTGCTTTTCTCCAAAATGAGGTTTTGGGAGATTTTTTCATAGTAGTAGTAATAGTAAATGTAAAGGATTTTTCCAGATTTTTACTTTGTAGATACAGTTGACCCTTAAACTGCAGGGGTTATGGGTGCCAACCCCCTACACAATCACAAATTTGCATATAACTTTTGAGTCCCCCAAACGTAATTACTAATAGTCTACTGTTGACAGCGTATATGTTCTGTTTTGTATGTATTTTATATTTACAGGTAGAGAACAGAAAATGCTCTTGAGAAAATTATAAGGAAAAGAAAATACATTTACAGTATTGTACCATATTTATGCATAGCCACCAGGCACATGAAAAGATGCTCAACGTTGTTAATTAGAGAAATGCAGATCAAAACCACAGTGATATCACTTCACAGCTGTCAGATGGCTGTCATAAAAAATACCACAAGTAACAAGGATGTGAAAAAAGAGAGAGGGCCCTCCTACACTGTTAGCAGGAATGTAAATTGGTGCAGCCACTGTGAATAGGAATTTGGAGGTTCCTTAAAAGAAATAAAACTAGGACTATCACAGGATTCAGCATTTCCACCCCTGGGTATTTATTTAAAAAAAAAACAAAAAACTCACTGATTTGGAAAGATGTATGCACCCCAATGTTCATAGCGACATTATTTACAATAGCCAAGAAAGATATGTTTTATTGTCATTATGATCAGTTTTATCTCATTAACATTTTTATTTATGACTGCATTGGCTAACAGAGATGTGTTCCTTCATGTGATCATTTATTCAGAAAACATTTTATCCTGACATCCTATTTAAGTAGTTACTTTGCTTATGTTGTGGTTGCTAGTTTCTGTTGGGGACCATTCCGGTTCAAGAATGGGAACTGTTTATAAAGACATGGCAATTCTTACCATTGAAAATGTCTGAATTGCCCTTTTTTGTAGCAGGTATTATGACTAAAGGGCTTATTCTGTTTTCATCATTTCATTTTCTTTTTTAAACTTATTTGTAATGGAGAATAATTGCTTTACAATATTGTGTTCATTTCTGCCATACATCAACGTGGACCAGCCAGTTTCAGTCTGACTTTTTAAATTTTTTCATTTCTCAAAAAATGTTCCTGTATGGTACCAATCCTTCTTCCACTGTTTTTGTTTGCTCTAGTTTCAGTGCCCATATCATACAAGGCTCCTTATTATAAAAGAAGTGAAAAGCAGTTTTGAATAATCAGAACCCTTCCGCTGGATTGTCTAAGGTCATTTTGTTTTCTGGCACTGGTGCATTGACATCATCTTCCTCATCTAGCATGGGTTCGGAAGTACTCATCTCCATCAAGTTGTCTTCTGTTCATTTCTCTGGTATGGTGTCAGTTAGCTCTTGAATTTCTCCAAGATCCATATCTTGAAACCCTTCACCTTCCCACCTGCCCCCCTCCCCCGTCCGCCATACATATAGTCTCTTTCATGATTTTCTTGACTGCCTTTGTTTTAAATCCTATGAAGTCATCTGGACACATTTTTCTTCAGTAGGAATTTATTGTTTCAGACTTTATGGCTTTCACAGCTTTTTCTATAACAAGAGCGTCTTAAAGTAGTATAATCCTTCCTGAGTTCTCTGGTGATTTCTTGATCGGAATCCTCATCCATGCATAACACTGATAATCTTTCCATAGAGTGCTGAATGTAATGGGCCTTACAAGAACTGTAAACGGTAGTCCCTTACTTGCAAGATACTGATTTCAGAGACAAAGCAGCAATGGAACCAATTCAGAAAAATGATTCTTCTTGTCTAGGCCTTCTTGTATAACCAAAGACTGGTGGTTATCTTTTACCAAGGGTTAACAGCTTTGTAATTAGGGGAGTCCTGATTATCAACCAGACTGCATTTGCACAACATGGTCAGAGGCTTTGGCATAGTCAATAAAGCAGAGGTAGATGTTTTCCTGGAACTCTTGTTTTTTCTATGATCCAACAGATGTTGGCAATTTGATCTCTGGTTCCTCTCAGTTCAGTTCAGTTCAGTTGCTCAGTTGTGTCCGACTCTTTGCAACCCCATGAATCACAGCACACCAGGTCTCCCTGTCTGTCACCAACTCCTGGAGTTCACTCAAACTCATGTCCATCGAGTTGGTGATGCCATCCAGCCATCTCATTCTCTGTCGTCCTCTTCTCCTCCTGCCCCCAATCCCTCCCAGCATCAGTCTTTTCCAGTGAGTCAACTCTTCGCATGAGGTGGCCAAAGTATTGGAGTTTCAGCTTTAGCATCAGTCCTTCTACCTTTTCTAAATCTAGCTTGAACATGTGAATTCATCTCACGTATCGTCGAAGCCTGGCTTGGAGAATTTTGAGCATTACTTTGCTAGTGTGTGAGCTGAGTGCAATTGTGCAGTAGTTTGAGCATTCTTTGGCATTAACTTTCTTTGGGATTGGAATGAAAACTGACCTTTTTCAGTCCTGTGGCCACTGCTGAATTTTCTAAATTTGCTGGCATATTGAGTACAGCACTTGCACAATATCATCTTTTAGGATTTGAAATAGCTCAACTGGAATTCCATCAACTCCACTAGCTTTGTTTGTACTGGTGCTGCCTAAGGCCCACTTGACTTCGCATTCCAGGATGTCAGGTTCTAGGTGAGTGATCACACCATCGTGATTATCTGGGTCGTGAAGATCTTTTTTGTACAGTTCCTCTGTGTTTTCTTACCACCTCTTCTTAATATCTTCTGCTTCTGTTAGGTCCATACCATTTCTGTCCTTTATCGAGCCCATCTTTGCATGAAATGATACCAGAAACCTTGGTATCTCTGGTTTTCTTGAAGAGATCTCTGGTCTTTCCCATTCTGTTTTTTTCCTCTTTTGCTTTGCATTGATCGCTGAGGAAGGCTTTCTTATCTCTCCCTGCTATTCTTTGGAACTCTGCATTCAGTTGGGTATATCTTTCCTTTCCTCCTTTGCCTTCTTTTGCTTCTATTCTTTTCTCAGCTATTTGTAAGGTCTCATCAGACAACCATTTTGCCTTTTTGCATTTCTTTTTCTTGGAGATGGTCTTGATCACTGCCTCCTGTACAATGTCATGAACTTCCGTCCATAGTTCTTCATGTACTCCGTCTATCAGATCTAATCCCTTGAATCTATTTGTCACTTCCATTGTATAATTGTAAGGGATTTGATTTAGGTCATACCTGAATGGTCTAGTGGTTTTCCCTACTTTCTTCAATTTAAGTCTGAATTTGGCAATAAGGAGTTCATGATCTGAACCAAAGTCAGCTCCCGGTCTTGTTTTTGCTGACTATATAGAGCTTCTCCATCTTTGCCTGCAAAGAACATAATCAATATGATTTTGGTATTGACCATCTGGTGATGTCTGTGTGTAGAATCTTCTCTTGTGTTGTTGGAAGACAGTGTTTGCAATTACCAGTGTGTTCTCTTGGCAAAACTCTGTTAGCCTTTGCCCTGGTTCATTTTGTACTCCAAGGCCAAACTTGCCTGTTACTCCATGTATCTCTTGACTTCCTACTTTTGCATTCCAGTCCCCTATAATGAAAATGACATCATTTTTTGGTGGATGGTAGAATTAGTCTATCCTTTTCTGCCTTAAATACTGGTGCTCACTTCTCCTCTTTACTAATAAATGTTCTTTGTGGTATTGTTATATGATATTCTTAAATATATAGTAAGAATGTACATATTCTTACTGTTGGTATTCTGAATATGATATTCTTACTTGTAAGAGTAGCTAAGAATATGTATTTGATAGTCTTAAGATATCTATCTTAAGATATTCTGAATATAGTAGTCTTACTTTTTTGGAATGTAAGATTATGATCTGAGGGCTCAACAGTAGAGAAAATTTATTGATCATGTCCACAACTACCTAATGCGCATTATGAGGATGCAGCATGATTTATTTAGTCTCTCAGTGATAGATACCAGGTTGATTATTCTTTGTTACTATAAAACAGTCTATACTAAATAGTTTTGTTATTATAAAAGATTGCTCTTATTATTAAATTAAAATGATTTGTTAAGTGATCTGTATCTCATGCCTTTGTTGGTTTTCTGTGAGCTGTAGTTTCTGGGAAGTGAGCAGCTTTTATTCCTGTAACTCTTGTAATCCAGTCATTCGTGTGCCTCCTTCATGAGGATTCAGTACGGCTGTGGTGCTGTTATCCTTCTGATAGGAACTCTAACTCGGTGTAAAGCCCCGAAGGTCTGTTACTTATTTTTATTTTATATTGTACTATATTTTATTTATAGTGTTGTGTTTGTTTCAGGTGTATAGCAAAGTGATACAGTCATATATATATATATATATATATATGTGAATTAACAAAAGCAGTTCCCGTCTTTTGATGGGGTGCTTATGGTTGATAACATAAATGGCATTATTTTGAGAGAGGGATAACTTAGGTATGGCATTGGGTTTTTTTTTCTTTTTGCAGCTTGAGGCAGTTGTAAAATAACTTAATGTAGCTTTTTACAACTGTGTATTCTATAGTATTTTTTCATTTGGTGAAATTTTAACTGTTAATGTTTTTGGCATTGTGCTTTGTACCATTTATTAAATAAAAATAAAAAAAATAAAATGATTTGTTATGTGACCAAGTTAATTTTCTGATATTAGAATTACCCACTATCTTTCTTTGTCACCGGATTCCTCTGATTCAAATAAAATCAGTTTCTGACATACTTTCTAAATTGATGGAGTAGTTTCTATTAACTTTAATTTGGCTATTATCTCCACTCAGACTGGGTTGGGATCCTTGGAAATTCCTCACTCTTTATAACTTTGTGATTCCAATTTGGGCATGAGATGAGACCTCTTTGGATCACTTGGTCTTTGCTAACAAGTTGGTCCTTTCTCTAAAGGGATCATCTGGTGGCAGCTTTTGGATTGAATGAAGCTGGATGTAAACGTGTCTTCTGTTTACACAGAAAGAATATGGGACTTTATCCCAGCATGACTTGCCTCCTGAGTAGTTTCTAGGCTATTAAGGTTTGTATGTACACCTCTTTGGGATCAAAGTCTTAGCACCATCCACTGAGTACTCTGACTTCTGCTGTTTCCTAGACTGGATCCTAAAACTCCTGGTATAGATTGACATTTCTGTTAGCGTGTGAGGAGCAGAAACAGAAATATGGGGTGTGGGTATGTATGCATATCTTCCTGGGATTTTCCAGATAGACTGAAAGGAAGTATTGTCAGTGTCTGTGATATTAATGTAGTGTGTTTGGACCTTGTTATCTGGGCTAATGCCTCTATTTTCTTTGTTCTTTACAGGTACAAGTAGTAAGTCCAGTGCATTTTCAGCAGTAGACTTTCTTCTGGATCTGTCTGTGAAGTCAGAGCCACATGTACCATCCTGATTCTGGTAAGCATGTTTGGCTTTTTTTTTACTTACTTCTATCTTTGTCCTTTGGATGACTCTGGTTGTAAACCCAGGCCACTGGCCAATGAAAACCTTTCTTGTGTCTATGTTTCTCAACATTTTGTCATTTTGTGCTGATTATCTGTGACAGCTGTGTCTATGTTCTGCTTTGTCTGCTTGGTAGGGAGAACATCTTTTTCCAAAGATGTGGGCTCAGAAAGTTCCCGCTAGGATATTCAATCATGTATTTAATAAACTTTCCTTTTATGTTTATAATCTTGTGGACTATTCCAGTTAATCTGTTGGGAATTTTATATTCACTATTGAATAACAGTTGAAGTGACTCAGTAGTTGTAGGCTACAAAAGAATCTGTTGCAGGAAGGGAGACCCCTTCCATGGCCTAAGAGTGGACTCTTGTCTAACACTCAGAAATGAATTGTCTGAGGAGACACATGTGCAGGAGACTTTGTTGGGAAGGGGCGCCCTGGTGAGAGCAGGAGGGAAAGGAAACCCAGGGGGACTGCTCTGCCACGTGGCTCACAGTCTCAGGTGTTCTGGTGATGGGGTTAGCTTCTGGTGTGGCTCCAGCCAGTCATCTCACCTGCCCCATAGCCTGACTCAGGGGCCTTCCTGGTGACGGGAGCATCTCTTAGCTGAGGTGGGTTCCAGTGAGAAGGTCTTTGGAGGGTTGGTCATCTCCTCCCTCTTTGGTTTGCCCTTCCCTGAGTCTCCCGGTTAGTTTTCGGGTTGGTTTTGTCCTGCAGTACATGTTCTTTTTTGAGACTTCCTCTTGTGAGACAACTCAGTCAAGCGGGCCTGGCCAAGGTGGGTGGTTTTGGTCAACAGTTCCCTAGCAAAAACTGTTGTGTTAATAATTGTTCAGAGATGTTGCTCTGAAGTTACATAACATACGACTTTTTCAGATTTGGGGAGATTGATGGTTGAGATCCAATGCCACTTTGAATTTTTTTTAATAACCCCAGTTTTCTAATCATTAAGGAAAGAGCCCTGAATCTACTGCATCATCTTTTTTTTGGTAATTGGAGGGTGATCGCTTTACAGTGTCGTGATGGTTTCTACTGTACAACAGAGTGAATCAGCCATACGAATACATACATCCCTCCCACCCCACCCCGCCAAGTCATCATGGAGCACCAAGCTGAGCTCTCTGTGGTCTGCCACAGGTTCCCACCAGCTCTCTGTTTTACACACGTAGTGTATTTATGTCAAATGTAATCTCCCAATTCATCCCGTCTCTTCCCTTCCCCTCCCTCATGTCCATTCGTCCATTCCCTGTGTCTGCATCTCTTATTTGTGCCCTGGCAGTAGGTTCACCTGTACCATTTTTCTAGATTCCACATACTTATGATAATTGTCTTTCTCTTTCTGACTTCACTCAGTATGACAGACTGTAGGTCTCCCTACATCTCTACAGATGACCCAGTTTTGTTCCTTTTTATGGCTGAGTAAATACTCCATTCTGTGCGTATACACATAACACTTTTATCCATTCATCTGTTGATGGACATCTGTAGGTTGTTTCCATTTCCTGGATATTGTAAATAGTGCTTCAGTGAACATTATCTCACACACACACATATATATATATATGTATGTATTTGAATTAAGGTTTTTTTCAGAGTATATGCCCAGGATTGCTGGATCATAATGGTAGTTCTATTTTTAGTTTTTCAAGGAACCTCCATACTGTTCTCCATAGTGACTATATCAGTTTATACTCCCACTAACAGTGCAGGAGGGTTCCCTTTTCTTCACATTCTCTCCAACACTTACTGTTTGAGGATTTCTTGATGAAGGCCTTTGTCATTGTAGTTTTGATTTTCATTTCACTAATAATTAGTGATGTGGAGCATTTTTTCATGTACCTCTTGGCCATCTGTATGTCTTCTTTTAAAAAGTGTCTTAGTTCTTCTGCTCATTTGTTTGACTTTTGATATTGAGCTGCATGAGCTGTTTTTATAATGTTTGTTTTAACTTTTTATTTCTTCATGTGGGGTCCTAGTTGCAGCACATGGGATCTTCATTGCATCATGCTGGATCTTTTGATGTGGCACACATGTCTAGTTGTGGCACATGGACTTAGTGGTTGTGGCACTGGGCTTAGTTGCTCTGCAGCATGTGGGGTCTTAGTTCCCTGACTGAGGATTGAACCCACATCCCCTCCATTGCAAGGCAGATTCTTAACGACTGGACCATTAGGGAAGTCCCTATTTGTATATTTTGGAGACTAGTCCTTTGCTGCTTTGTTTGCAAGTATTTTCTCCCATTCTGAGGGATATCTTATTTTGTTTGTGGTTTCCTTTACTGTGCAAAAGCTTGTAAATTTAATTAGGTCCCATTTATTTATTTTTGTTTTTATTTTCATTACTGTGTGAGGTGCTTCATAAAAGGTCTTGCTGTGATTTATGTCAAAGAGTGTTTTCCCTAAGTTTTCCTCTAAGAGTCGTTTCAGTTCAGTCGCTCAGTCATGTCCGACTCTTTGCGACCCCATGAATCACAGCCAGGCCTCCCTGTCCATCACCAACTCCCAGAGTTCACTCAAACTCTTGTCCATCGAGTCGGTGATGCCATCCAGCCATCTCATTCTCTGCCATCCCCTTCTCCTTCCACCCCCAATTCTTCCCGGCATCAGAGTCTCTTCCAGTGAGTCAACTCGTCGCATGAGGTGGCCAAAGTATTGGAGTTTCAGCTTTAGCATCAGTCCTTCCAGTGAACACCCAGGACTAATCTCCTCTAGAATGGACTGGTTGGATCTCCTTGCAGTCCAAGGGACTCTCAGGAGTCTTTCCAACACCACAGTTCAAAAGCATCAATTCTTCGGTGATCAGCTTTCTTCACAGTCCAACTCTCACATCCATACATGACCACAGGAAAAACCATAGCCTTGACTAGACGGACCTTTGTTGGCAAAGTAATGTCTCTGCTTTTTAATATGCTGTCTAGGTTGGTCATAACTTTCCTTCCAAGGAGTAAGCGTCTTTTAATTTCATGGCTGCAGTCAGCATCCGCAGTGATTTTGGAGCCCAAAAAAATAAAGTCTGACACTGTTTCCACTGTTTTTCCATCTATTTCCCATGAAGTGATGGGACCAGATGCCATGATCTTAGTTTTCTGAATGTTGAACTTTAAGCCAACTTTTTCACTCTCCTCTTTCACTTTCATCAAGAGGCTTTTGAGTTCCTTTTCACTTTCTGCCATAAGGGTGGTGTCATTTGCGTGTCTGAGGTTATTGATATTTCTCCCCGCACTCTTGATTCCAGCTTGTGCTTCTTCCAGCCCAGCGTTCCTCATGATGTACTCTGCATATAAGTTAAATAAGCAAGGTGACAATATACAGCCTTGACGCACTCCTTTTCCTATTTGGAACCAGTCGGTTGTTCCATGTACAGTTCTGACTGTTTGCTTTCCATACAAATTGTAAATTTTTTTATTCTAATTTTGTGAAAAATGCTGGTGGTCATGTGATAGGGGTTGCATTGAAACTGTGGATTGCTCTGTGTACTCTAGTTGTTTTCACAATATTGACTCTTCCCATCCAAGAACTTGATATATCTCTCCATCTCTTTGTGTCATCTTTGATTTCTTTCATCGGTATTTTATAGATTTCTGAGTACAGGTCTTTTACCTCCTTAGGTATGTTTATTCTTATTCTTTTTCTTCTTATGGTAAATGAGGTTATTTCCATAATTTCTCTTTCTGCTCTTTTGTTGTTAGTGCATAGGAATGCAACAGCTTTCTGTGCAGTAACTTTGTATCTTGCAACTTTAAGATTCATTGATTAGCTCTAGTAGTTTTCTGGTTTTATCTGTTGGATTTTCTGTGTCTAGTACATCATTTACAAACAGTGACACTTTTAGTTCCTTTTTTCCAATTAGTATTTCTTTTATTTTTTGTTTTTTGAGTGCTGTGTCTGCTGCTGCTGCTGCTAAGTTGCTTCAGTCGTGTCCAACTCTGTGCGACCCCATAGGCTTCAGCCCACCAGGCTCCCCCGTCTCTGGGATTCTCCAGGCAAGAACAATGGAGTGGGTTGCCATTTCCTTCTCCAATGCATGAAGTGAAGGACTTTCAAATCTGGTGAGAGTAGACATCATTACCTTGTTCCTACTCTTAGCAGAAGTGTTTTCAGCTTTTCACCATTGAAAATGAGGTTTGCTGTGGGTTTGCTTTATACAGCCTTTGTTATGTTGAGGTAGATTCCTTCTGTGCCCATTTCCTGTAAAGGTTGTTTTTTTTTTAAACCATGACTGGGTGTTGAATTTTGTTAGAATCTTCTTCTGCATCTGCTGAGATGATCATCTGATTTTTAATATATTAATATAGTGTATACATTGATTGATTTGTGTATATTCTTCAGTTGCATCCCAGTTTTTCCTTGCATCCCTGGGATAAATCCCACTCGGTCAAGGTATATGATTCTTTTAATGTGTTGTTGGATTCTGTTTGCTAGTATTTTGTTGAAGATTTTTCCTTTTATGTTCATCAATGATATTGGTCTATAATTTTTTATATGTATATTCTTGTCTGGTTTTGGTATCAGAGTGATGCCTTTCATAGGACAAGTTTGGGGTATTTCCCTCTCTGCAATTTTTGTTAAGAGTTTGATAGAACTTACCTGTGAAGCCACCTGATCCTGGACTTTGTTTGTTGGAAGATTTTTATATACCTTTTAATAACCCACTCCAGTACTCTTGCCTGGAGAATCCCATGGACATAGGAGCCTGGTAGGCTACAGTCCATGGGGCCGCAAAGAGTCGGACACGACTGAGCGACTTAAGCTAAGTTCTTTTGAATTACATGTGGTTTGATCTGTTCATATTCTCTAGTTCTTTCTGGTTCAATCTTGGAAAGATATACTTTTCGAAGAATTTGTCCATTTCTTCATGCTGTCCATTTTACCCTCATAGAGTTGCTGGTAGTAGTTTTTATGATCCTTTGTATTCCTACAGTGTCAGTTTTGATTTCTCGTTTTTCATATCAAATTTTATTGAACTGAGTCCTCTCCCCCCACCCCTCTTTTTTTTTGGTAAATCTGGCTAAAGGTTTATCTTCTCAGAAAATCAACTTTTAGTTTTATTGATCTTTGCTGTTGTTTTCTTCATTACTATTTCACATATTTCTGCCTTGGTCTTTATGATTTGTTTTTTTAATTTTTAAAAATTTTTGGCTGTACTGGGTCTTTGTTGCTGCACAAACTTTTTCTCTAGTTGTGGCAAGCAGGGGCTTCGCTCTAATTGCAGTGCGTGGGCTTCTCATTGCTGTGGTTTCTTCTGTTGTGGAGCATGAGCTCTAGGCATGCAGGCTTCAGTAGTTGCAACACTTGGGCTCAGTAGTTCTGGCTTGCAGGCTCCTGAGCATACAGGCTCAGCAGTTGTGGAACATGGGCTTTGTTGCTCTGCAGCATGTGGGGTTTTCCCATGTCTCTTGAATTGGCAGGCAGATTCTTTACCACTGAGTCACCTGGGAAGCCCCTATGATTTCTTTGTTTATACTAACTTGAGGGGGATTGTTCTTTCTCTAGTTGCTTTAGGTGTCAGGATCAACTGTTGTGAGATATTTCTTCTTGTTTCTTGAAGTGAGGTTGAATCACTGAGACAGCATTACCACTCATTAAAAAGGCAGACAGGACTTCTTCCCTGGTGACACAGTGGGTAAGAATCCACCTGCCAGTGCACGGGATGTGAGTTCAGTCTCTGCTTCAGGAAAATCCCACATGCTGTTGGAGCCACTAACCCAATGCACAACAATAAGAGAAGCCACTGCCATGAGAAACCCATGCAGAGCAACTAGAGAGTAGTCCCCACTCTCTGCAACCAGGGAAAGCCCACACACAGCAACAAAGACCTGACACAAGTAAAAGTAAAATTTTAATTAAAATAAATAAATTCAGTAAGTAGCTGAAATACTGTTGTTTAGTCACTAAATCGTGTCTGACTCGTTTGTGACCTCATAGACTAGCCCACCAAGCTCCTCTGTCCGTGGGATTTCCCAGGCAAGAAAGAAAGCCATTTCCTTCTCCAGAGGATCTTCCCAGCCTAGGGATCGATCTCACATCTTCTGTATCTCCTGCACTACGGGCAGGGTCTGTACATGTAGGCAGAGGAGTTTTAATTCACTGCTTTAATTCACTGTTTTATTTATTTAATTCAGTGTTTTATTCACTGCTGTGAGAACCACAGTGCCCAGAGGACCCCAAGCCAGCAAAGGCACATCAGCGTGGAACCAATGAAGGTCCAGGAGAGGGTCATATCTGTGTGTACCGTCGTGTTGGGACAGGACTTCCAGCATCATCCTAGTGGCGACCTGTTTCCTATTCAGAGGTTCCAGAACACTGGGTCAGTTCCAAGGTGACCCAGACTGAGAAGGAGACGTGAGCAAGAAAAATCATTGCGCCTGCTTCACAGAGACAGATCTGAAGCACTAGGCTGCTCCACCTCAGAGTCCGATGGCGGCGGCAGCACTGAGGGACCCGCATCAGGTAACCCTCGTCCTCTGGGCCCTCACCCCACCAGACACTAAAGTGCAGAATGTGGGGCACCTGCTCACATGTCTGTAGCCCTGGAATCCAGGATGGTGAGGTGGTCATAGGTGGGGCCCTGTGTCTGACAGACAAGTGAGGCGTGTAGGAGAGGGTGATGGGCAGAGGGAGCTGCAATCATAGCAGCTTGGAGGTTGGACTGAGCTGGGAACATTTAAGAAACCTGTTTCTTTAGGGAACAGTGAATTGAAATGAAATGACACCTGGATTGGTAGGCTCAGGGGTTTATTTCTTCATTCTGAAAACCCTGGGGACTGTTGGAGAATTTCAACGAAGGAGAAACATGAAGTTTCCCAAGAGGTTCTTTAGATGAAAAACGAGCTTGAGAGGGTTGATAATAGTGAAGTACAGGGAGACTGAGTCCTGTGGCTGAGGACTGAATCTTCCAGGGTTTAGGCAGCTGGAGGGCTCTCTGCTCCAGGGTGAGCAGAGCAGAGCCCATGAAGCTCCACCCTGGTTGCCTGCCTCCACTTTCTCTACCTTGTCGTTCCCACAACAGCTGAAGCACTTTTGGAATCTTCACAGTAAGGGGAGGTTTCTCGGGGTTCACTGATTACAACCGTATACATGTGGTGTCAGGGCCCTGGAGAAACATCAGGACAAGGCTGGAAGTTACTATATAGAAGTGTTCCTAATTCTAGAGATCAGTAAACTGAAGTGGTCACGGGCACACCTACCAGTATGTCCAAGATGCTTGAAGGTGAAGCCAGCCTGGCAGTATTCAGGGAAATGTCAGTCTCCTTCTGATGAGAACAGAGCAGGGAGGTAGGCCTCAGACCTGGAATATGGGTGTTGATTTTGGAGGTGGTAGGAATAAGGGGAGGTTTGGATCATAAGATGGAAGTGACCTTACCTTACCCTGCCCAGCATGTTCCATCTTAGGTGGGAGAGTGAGAAGAGGCTGCCACATTAGTTCAGGTGAGATGTGTGTAAGACAGAATTGTGGAGGTGAAGTTGTTGGATCTTTGTTCACTTGCTGAATCATGTCCGACTCTGCAACCCCCGTGACTGCAGCACACAATGCTTCCCTGTCCTTCACTATCTCTTGGAGCTTGCTCAAACTCATGTCCATGGAGTCGGTGATGCTGTCCAACCATCTCATCTCTGTCACCCCCTTCTCCTGTTGCCTTTCCCAGCCTCAGGGTCTTTGCTAATGAGTTGACTCTTCACAGAAGAGGCCAAAGTGTTGGAGCTTCATTTTCAGCATCAGTCCTTCTATTGAATATTCAGGGCTGATTTCCTTTAGGATGGACTGGTTTGATCTCCTTGCAGTCCAAGGGACTCTCAAATCTTCTCCAACACCAAAGTTTGAAAGCATCAGTTCTTTGGCACTCAGCCTTACTTATGGTCCAATTCTCAAACGACTACTGGAAAAACCATAGCTTTAGCTCTGTCTGTTGGCAAAGTGATGTCTCTCCTTTTACTTACACTGCCTAGGTTTTTCATAGCTTTTCTTCCAAGGAGCAAGCAAGCATCTTTTGATTTCATGCCTGCAGTCACTGTCTGCACTGATTTTGAAGCCCAAGAAAACAAAATCTGTTTCCATTGTTTCCCGATCTATTTGTCATAAAGTGATGGGACCAGATGCTATGATCTTTGTTTCTTGAATGTTGAAAATTAAGCCAGCTTTTTCACTTTCATCAAGAGGCTCTTTAGTTCCTCTTTGCTTTCTGCCATAAGGGTGGTATCATCTGCATATCTGAGGTTTTTAATATTTCTCCCGGCAAGCTTGATTCCAAGTTGTGCTTCATCCAGCCCAGCACTTCGCATGATGTACTCTGCATATAAGTTAAATAAGCAGGGTGACAATATATAGCCTTAACTCCTTTCCCAGTTGTTTTGTTTTGCTTTTAATTTTATTTGGCTGCATCTGGTCTTAGTTGGGCACGTGAGATCTTTGCTATTGTAGTGAATGGGCTCAGGCTTAGTTGCTCCAAGGCATGTCGGTGTATGGGATCATAGTTCCCTGACCAGGGGTCATACCTGGGTCAAACCTGCATCCTTTGCATTGCAAGGCAGATTCTTAACCTCTGGACTACCAGGGAAGTCCCCCTTTCCGAGTTTTGAACCAGTCTATTGTTCCATGTATGGTTCAAACTGTTGCTTCTTGACCTGCATACAGTTTTCTCAGGAGGCAGGTAAGGTGGTCTGGTAT